>NW_009716514.1:0-39572 GCF_000703405.1 Apaloderma vittatum
ATGCAGGCCTCCTGGCGTTTTTACCCGATTAACCACAGAGGCAGGAAGGAGGAAGTGTTGAAATTAATAGATGTCTCTGCTGTGTTCCTGTCACAAGATCACACGAGGGAAGGGAAGAGAAAAACGGACTTAAGAGTTTCCAATACAACAAAGCCAAGTACTTGCAGGAAGTCCTGGCTGAGGGTCCCCTAGCGAGCTTTGAAAAAGAGGATAATATCAATCAAAAGAAAAATCTTTGTGAGCATCTGAAGTGTGATTTGGATGTAATATCAATGCAAACTGCAGGTCCTGAGTAGAGAAGCTTTAAAGTCAGAGCTTTTAAAACCAAGACTAGAAAAAGGAGAAAAACACATATAGACCACACAAGTAGGTGTACAAAACCATAGAGTAAAAGTGTCACAAACAATCCTTTCCAGAGTTTAGCAAATATAGAGGATACATGATGGCAGATCTTTTCTGGGATAGAGCAGAACTCAGGAGCTGAAAGGACTCTTTCTAATTCCCCAGTCATTTTCATGCTAAAGAATTTTCTCGCTTGCATTTCTTAATCATTGTTTCATACCCAAATGCTTCACTTGGTGCTTGTCAGCTGTCCAATTACATTCCTGTTACTGGAAAAGTATATCTAGAACTGTTTAAGCAATTCACTTGCAGCTTGAATTTTTATTATTTTTTTATAAATATAGGCAGTGGAGGAGCCACTTGAGCTGCTCTGCAAAGTGGAAAGAAAAACTGTGACACATTTTCTGACTCCTGTGCTTCTGTCAACATCTCTTCTTTTTTTCTGTCCCATATGCTCCTTTTCACTGTCATACAGACAAAAAGTCACCAGACCTGAAAATTCCTTTCCTTTTCCAACTTTTGTTGAATTCTAAGGATGAGAAAAAAATGAAAACCAAAGACTACTCCAAATCTCACAAAGAAGTGTGAGGCCAGGTAGAGTTACCGACACTGCATTTCCATGGAAATACACAGTGACAGTATGATTCCATTTCATTCCCTTCTTCCATGAGACATATTTCTGTAAAGGAAGTAGGACTTGGGTAATTACAAGTATTTAGACATCCAAAAGACAAGCTAGTTTTAAATAGTAGAGAGCTCACAATTTCATTTGTTTTTAGGGAACGGTGCAAACAGTAATTTTATATTTAGCATGGTCATAAGGTGGTGTAAACCACATCCTCCTATTCAATAGCCCAGGAAACTGTGGGTAGGGTTTTTGGTTTTTTTTGCCAGATAGTACCCTTCACAATATTTGACATTTATTTGATGTGGAAATAGCATAGGTGCTGTTTCTACTTGTAACATTTCACCATATCATCAGCAAATATGAGGTAGACTCCTTTCTTTGTTCCTTTATCCCAACATATTTCTTTCTGTCACTACTTGACGTACCCAGACAAATGTTCTAGCATGGGAGATCTCCTTGCTCAGATGCATCTTGTGGAGTTTCATTGCTGAAACAGGCAAGAAGTTCAAACAATATCATCAGCATTGCAGGAGATCACAGATATAAAATTAACTATCATTTCTACATTACAGAAGGTGTCTGTCAAAGGCCCTAAGGTAAAATGAAGTGTAAACAGGTAAAGACAGCAGCTTCCCCAAGCCTTAGAAGAGGAAATTAAGACTGATGGTGGGCAAGACTGCTGAATGTTGCTTGAAGCCCAACCAAAAGGAATGAATTCCACAATGCAGCATCTAGGGCGAGCACCTTGCCAGCAGGTCTCTCTCAATTCAACAGAGCTGGTGTCCCCTGTGCCTGTAACTACAGAAAGACACTGCAAGGACCTGCTGGCTCTCAGGTCCACAGGGCTGAGGTCACTGCAGGCAAGGAGAGGCCAGCCCACACACACAGCTGAGGAAGCTGCCAGGCCTCTGTCCCTCTAGTTCCTCCACTTAAACACAAGCACTACCTCCTATATGGGCTGCTGTCATTAAGCTGTGTTAAGATTTGGGTACTTCTGAGCCTTTTGAGGGCCTTTTCTATGCAAGGAAATCCCCTGCTGACCAATTAGTACAGCTTCCATTTGCTTAGCATCATGCTGAGGGAACAGTGCAGTCAGCCAGCATGAGTATGTTCTGAATGACTCTGGTCCTTGTTGCCAGGAAGAGGCAAGATGAACGTCACTTTCCTCAGCAATGCACTGTCTGGTCTGGCTGTAAATACATTTAGAGCATTACTAAATTACCTGAAATGTACATACAAAATAATCCTTTACTAATCCAGCAAAAGACTGTCATTTCTGCCATCATTTCTCTCCTGCTCTTTCAGGGGTGTATTTCTATTTCCTCCTTTCATATAATATCTCACACACTGTGGGGGTTTTCTTGCTCCAAACCCATCATCTTCTCTTCCCTTCACATCAGCACCACCCACTTCTTCACAGGTGGCCCACTGAGCCCAGAAAGGCTTCACAGATCACAAGACAGCCAGAGTCTGATACATAGCTGCTACTTGCAGCGTCACTGCCCACAAAGTCATGTTTTTCCATTTGCACATTTGCAAGTGTGACAAGAGAGCAAAGTTGAGAACCTAGAGCTTTTTCAAGCATAAACCAGGGAAGTACAGAAATATATTTCTCTGTCCTCAAAAGACTAAGGAGTGTTCCCCAGGAAAATGAGGATTAAAGGAAAAAAAATTGAAAAATCAAAACTGGGGTTAAACTAGATGTTTATCTGAGTGATAGCACTATCAGTCAGCAGTTTTCTCTGTCAGGTGGCTGATTTGCCCAGAGGCAGCTGAAGAATTGCTTCCTTCCAGACTGCTTCTGCCTCAAGTTCATGAAGTCCAAAGGTATTGACCAGTGTCTTCCGTGGACAGCATTTATAGCTATGGGGGATCAATGTGCTGTGCAACCTTCTTGCTGATTTACTCATTTCTTCTTCTTCTAAGTTGGCTAAATATATTACTAGGCCCAAGCTGTAACAATCTAGCCACAAAACTTAAGCAGTACAAGAGCAATTAATTACCTTATTATTTCCTACTTTAACAAACAAAAAACCCCAGTCATCCCAGTCTGCCATTTCACAGGCGTGTAGGTTTTCTACAGCCTTTTTCAGCATCAGACATTAACAGCTGAAAACACATTCCTGTTATTAAGACCAAGGTTTGAGTTGGCAGCAGGGTTCAGATCTTTAACCCACTGAGATGCAGAGGGGAGGTGAGGATACCAGTAACAAGTTCACAGAGGGCACAACAAGCTGATAGAAATATTTAAACAATCCAGCCTTAAATACCAGGAGCCTCAGAGGTTTTTTTCTACTGTTGAGTTGTTGTATTAAACACAATCCCCCTTACTGTAGTGCCTGAGCTCTTCATTTTCTTTTATAGCGATTAAAATATGCATCTCCAGGAGAAACAAGACAGTGCTATTGTCCTCAGTTAGGGATGAAGAATCAAAGAAAAGAGAAAAAACCTAAAACTATGTGCCTGACATCACAAAAGAGAACAGCAGCAAAGAATTAAACCCAAGTCTCCTCACTTACTGTGACATTATCTTATTCTCTTCTTAGGCTTCATTATAGCATATTTATAGGTTTGTAAAATGTTAAAGTCAGAAAACAAGTAAGGGAGCTCCTTTGACATAAAAGTGCAGGGTCTAGAGTAAAGAATTCCTGAAAGAATATATAGCTGCTGATTATTTTTAGCTAGTATCATTATTTTTAATCCCTACTGTTCAAAATCATGGCTAAAGCTTCAGAAAATAGTGCAATTGTGATCCTTTTAACTTGCCATTGCCAGATATGTTGTCCAAGTCCACTGAGTTTTCAATCATTTTAAGACCAAGGAACATCAGGTTTCTTCTACAGTCACAAAGTAAACAGAAGAGAACAGAAAAACTGGGACTCAAGGAGGTGGGATTTTAAGGTAAAACAAAACACATAAAGATGAGAGGCTTTATGAGTAATCAGAGAGAACAAGCCATGTTGTATTCAGCTTCTGTTGTCAGAGATATTGGAAAGTGAAAAATTACTCACAGGAGGGAATTTTGTATGAAGCCAGGAGGAAAAACATTGAATGTGTTTCTGTGGAAGTCCAGAATCAAATTTCAGCTCTGTCTGTTCAACGTTACGCTAAGATAACTCCCTAGACTAGTAATTGGTATCCCAAAGAAGAGGTGTGATCTTCCAGACATGGGTTAAAACAAGGCCACCCGCATGCCAGCCGACTGTTGTCACATCACCACAACGAGTTTTTCTCTGATCCAGTTACGGTTGCCACAGGATTTGAGGAAGGATACATCCTCCTTAGGCAGGTAGGTTTTTTCGGTGTGCACATTTATAACTGTTCCTAAGGAATGGATACAAAAAATTAATGGGAATTATCTTGGACGTTTACCTTGTGTCAAGACAGATTTGTTCATTTTCTTCTCTGCCCAAACACCTGCTGAGTCCTCTGACATGAAATCATTATACACTAAGCTAGTGATGAGGCTGACAATTAAGATTTCCTAACACTTTACACTGAAAGACATGTGGGTATAACTTCTCAAGTCTTTTCACTGCTTATGCTGACCCTTTCTGCCCTAAACAGCCATCTCAGGCCAAATACACTTCACTATGTGCTGAAAGAAAATTGAACCAAAATGTTATTTTTGTTATAGAAAAAATCCAGATATTTCTCTCTGACAGTTCTTACCAACAAAACACACACGCTTTTTCTACTTACAGACCACTGATCATGCGTGAGTCCAAACACAAGCTCTGCAGGGTCCCCTGGCTCTCCCAAAGCTTGGGAACACGATGACAGCTTTGGAGCTGAGGGCTCTTCCCATCAGAGGTCTTCTTGCACACACCCTAAAAGAGCCCACAGCTTAGCATTTGAAGGTATTTTGAAAAGATCAAACTTAGCACAGCTGCTGGCAATTCCCATTTTCTTCCTGAACTTCTTGATCTTTAAGACAAGTCTCTGCTGGGTAATTACTTTTCCCTGTGATTGGAGGGTCTCTGTGTGTTCCTAAAGTCCATTTCAAGAGAAATTGTCCTTATTTCCAAGGCTGCCTAGGGCTGTTGTTTCCTTTGCTGTAGAAGAGAAATCCCCAATAGCTTTACATATTTAGCATGAAGAAATTCCAACCTTTACTTAAAGTGAAGTCTTGAACTCAGTCCATTCTTCACCATTCAGTTCACTCCAGTTGTGCATGGTTTTTCCTTTCTAAAGTAAGAGTCACAGATCCCCGTTCTAAGTCACAACAGCTAAATCAACCTCACTTGCTCACTCAGGATTTTTTTCACACAGCTATGTCCTCTAAATCCATGTTCATCGCAGAAACAAAACGTAGAGTGGTATCACCCTCTGTTGGTTCACTGACTGCTCACTGAAACAGTCACACCCATGGCCTATGATTACTAATGGTTTTCAGTATCATTAACTGAGAATTTAAAATTTCCTGTGATACAAATCTCAGGAGTATTTCTTTCTCTAACAGCATTAAATAATTCTTTGTTCTTACCCAAATTCAACTCCCCAGTCTATTGCAGAAGGGCCTCCTTTGACATCCTTTCCTAGAGTAATTTTAATCATAACTAATCTACTTTATCCACACTATCACTCCTTTTTTATAATTTCTTAACATCTTTAAAATATGATTCTACTCCTCCACTACCTTTAAACTGTTACTCCTATCATTTCTGTACTGGGTATTTGCGACATGATTGCTCCTTGTCATGTAATAATCACTGCTGCTATTCCACTTCAGTGCAATCAGCATTCTATTCAGTTCCCTGCTTGGCACATCACCCGCAATAGACTTGCCTGGTGTGAATACACAGGCACGTCTGTTGTCTCTTATTGACCATACACTTTCTAGGTATGTAAAAAATAAATAATTAGACTATTGATATTACCAACCTCACTACAATTGGAGCAGTATTACTCCTTTCCCCCCCTTCATGTTTTATTTAATACAGCTGGAAGGATTTCATTACTTTCCCAATTTTCCACATTTCTTAGTTTATGTTCTTCTCATAAACCTCATGAAGTGGGCTCCCAGGAAGCTATGTCTTTAGAATTATCCATTCTCAGATGAGTCCTCTTTGCTTGCCTTTTCCTCCTAACCATAGTCCTTGTACCAGCTACACTCATCTACAATAATTCTTCTGGCTTTCATGCTTCCTTCCAAGGGCTGAAAGTATTTTACCAAAGCTCATCTGAACATACTCTTCTTTGAGTATCATTCCAGCACAGTTATTTTTTATTCACTCCAGGCACTGACACTTGTCTTAACAGTCAAAAATCCACTGCTGAGCATTCCTAAGGCCTTCAGGATCTTTTCCAACCTCAACATTCTTCGCCAGGACCTTCCTCAGGGCTGCAGTCCATGATCCTCCCACTCACTAGTGACAACCCTGCCAGTTTTTCCTCAACAAGGAGTGTTCACGCTCCTAGACATGCCCTTTTTGGGGCAGGTGGGAATCTCTGGGGTCTTCTCCCTACTACTTTCATCCTGGGCACATGTTGTTACAGTCTTTCCTTCAGGTCAGTTTGTTTGGGCATATTTAGCTAGGCAAAGAGAGTAGCATATACATAACTGTGAAGTGAAAAGCAATTATTTGTCAGCTAACAAACATAAAAGATATCTAGGATGTTTTTGAACCCTTCGGCTAAGCAGTACTGCACTCATGACCTTGGTAAGACATCTGAGGGCCTTTGCTGTCCCAGGAGGGGCAGACAGATGGGGCAGCAGCATTCCCTGCACGTCCCTGGGCAGATACACAGCGCTGTCACCAGCTCTGTTGACATCGATGGCATCAACAACCTCACCAAATGAACCAGTGCTTCCTGGCTGTCCAACTAGCCTGACCAGCCCGCTGTTTTGTTTTGGTATGGGTTTTTTCTTCAGGACTTATTAATTCTCTATGGTGATGTTTTCCCTCTTGCAGCCTGGAGCTACTAACAGTCCTCTGACTTTTGCCTCTCTTTGAGGAGCAAGTTTCTTTGTGCATATTTGCCACTTCTGTTTCTCTTGCCACTTGATCGTTTTCTTCTTGCAAGGGAACAAGCCTTCAGCTTCACCACAGAAACCCTTCCTTCTCTCAGCACCTAACTTTCAGGTGCTGTGATGAAAGTCCATGTAGCCCCTTTTCCACCATATCACTTCTCCATTGGCATTTTAACACACTGCCCCTGCATGCCTGGACAACTGGTTTTCTGTCCCGCTACTCATAGTGGAGAGACTTTATACACCAAAACCTGACAGTATACATGCCCTACCTTCTTCCTCCAGTGTTTAGTATCTCTGGAAGCCTCTTCATTTCCTCCATTGCTCATTCAGCTGAACTTGTTTACTCTATTCTCCCTTTAAGAAAACAAACAACAGCCACAGCAGAGAACACTCCGCCCTATTTGCCTTTTTATTGCTTTGTTTTCGTTTCAGGCCACTTAGCTTCTTCTGAAGGCAGATACACAAACCATCAAGAAGCAGCTTTTAATGGCCAGCCTAAATATTTTTTTTCACAAAACTTAACCGAGTTATCAGAACTCATAACTGCAGTTTATTTTGGCGATTAAAACAAAAAAATGTGTTAAGATACTGGAGTCATCATGCAGGGCAGGTCTGTCACTGGCTATTTAGAGATGCTTCCAATACAACCACCATCTCACAGAGTCCTACAACTTTGACTGTAAAAAGCTAGGCAAGGTTTTTAAAGTGCAAAATACCTGTCTTTTTCTATTTTTTTTTTTTTCTCTACTGCTGGCCACTGTTCAAGACAAGATAAAGCACTGAAGTCAGTCCTACTTTGAGTAGGGGTTTGGCCCAGGTGACTTCCAGAAGTCCTCTCCAACCTAAACTATTCCTAGGCTTGATTCCATTTTCCCTAAACCCAGTGTGGATATTGGGATTTTTTTCTCGCTGTGCAGCAATAGCCCCCCAAGTAACTCAGCAATGAATTATTTGTGATTAAAGGCAAGTAACTTCTTGTGAACACTCAGCTGTGAGGATCTAGCCTACTTAGTCCACACAATTCCAACCACCCTCTGTAAACCACAAATTGCAACTACAACAAACGGTATGAAGTGCAGCCAAAAACACCCAAACCACTAAGCTACAGATGGATTAATCTTGTCAGGGGTGAAAGCCAAGTGCGCAAAACCAAAACAGTACCTCAGGACAGTAACTTTCTGCCACTCTTATCAAGACATTGGGACAGGGTTTGTTTGCTCATAGATTTCAGATAGCAGATAACATACATATACAAAAATTAAACTAAAACAGAACACTTTCTGCCTCTTCATTTATTGGCTGTTACACTGCAACAAACAAATACCGTTTTTTATCAAAACAAATATGTGGGGTTTTGTAAAATGGGCTTAATCAAGAGCTCATGGACAGAAACAGTCTTGCGTATCGCCAGGATAGCCGAGTTTCTTCAATCAAGTGCTAGCTACGCAGCAGGGAAATGCAGTAAATTCCTTTATACTGGTTCAATGTCTTCCTCTGCAAAGGCCCATCACAAAGATGCCAGTGTAGAAGCTGTTTTCTGTAGCACAGACACCAATCCACTAGGAACGTACGTCTCATTTAACACAGGCCAACCATGCTGGCAGGGAGAAACAATCCATAATCCTCCTTAAACAAATTGAAGTGAAACTTGTAAAGAATCACCTAGTATTTATCTATGAAATAAAAATGTTCTTGTCTAGTATTGCAATTCTGAATTATCTTGTAAAATATCACACCATGTTAGAACAGGCCAGAGCCATCTTCAGGATGTGGCTTCTATATTCCTAAAAGAGAGATGGATTTCACAATGACTGGGCTAGCTTGTTTCACAGCTGACTCCTTATTCAAAATATAGGGCAGCATAGAGGCATTCAAGTATTGGATCAGAGCAAATTCAGCCAAATTCCTCCAGGACTGAGCACTACATTAATTGCACTAAAACTGGAAGGGCAAAAAAAAAAGAAAAAGCCTGCCTGTAAATGTATTCTAAGCATTTGGCTTTTTGCTTTTTTTTTTTCCCCTAAATATGCTAATTCTCAGTTTGCACTTAAGCACAATGGCTTTTTAAATGCAAGCTGTTGTGCGATAACAGTAGAAAATCTGTGCCAGTTCATTTTTTTATATATATAACGACCGAGTAAGTCAAATGGGACTCATACATTTGCAAATAATTGTACAGATTGACATTACACCATTCTCTGTGATATTTCAGCATTTGTGAAGGAAACACAAGGCTTAGCTAACAGAAATGCCTGCATGCAGCCATGGCTCCTATATTTTCTTGCTGAGCAATCAAGGGTTAGCAGGTCACCAGAAGAATCGATCTGTAATACTTTTTCCTAGACAGAAAGGCACGTTACACAGGAGCATACTCGGTATTTGGCCCTGTCTTTTCCATGCACATTGTCTGCGTAACCAAGAGAAAGCTTCAATACACAAGCACTGCAGACTGGCATTTTTCAGTGCTGCCTTGGAGCTGATGCTCAAGTTATTTCTTGCATATAAAAGAGATTTAAAAAAAATCATAGTGCAGAAATATCTTGTTTAACAAAAGCTATGTTTATCTCATCAGCTGTGCAGCTCAGCGGGAGTGGTTTCACAGAGCACAACATGGGTGGGGGGGATTTTATTTTGAGCTAATCACAGTCTGATCCTGTGAACTGTACGCCCGCTAGCAGCTGGAGAGCATTAGGTGTGCCCCTGGGGTGCATATTCTGCTTTAGCTCCATCAGAAAAGATGCAGTGTTTTCTGTGTGCTCCAAAGCTACTTGACAATATGAACCCAGCACAGTAAGCATGGACCATCAGGAGTTTCTTTTGAAAAGCACATTCCTGACCCAGGCTAACACTATGTGACTGTATTTGTCAACAGATGACTACAGAGTATAACAGCTATGGAAGAATCTCAAGGATAGAACGTGGACACCAGCCTCAGTATGTTCCAGTTTCTCTGTACCAAAGTGGTTGGCATATACAGAGCTCAAGTCGCTTTTTTGCTTATTTGACAAGTCATATTTGAAATGTAATTTTCTAGGAATGTGCTATAGAGAGATGATGACAGCTGCAGCTAAGAGCTAAAGAGTGGTTTGTGTTTAGCAAAACATTTCCTCCATGCCTTAAGCAGCTTCTTTAGCCTTTCTTCTTCTCTCCTCTATAACCTACCCCAAGTTGTTTCCTACATTACAATTAACTCCAGTGAAGACAATAATATCAACAGTTCCAAGTGCAGAAGCTTGTCAGAGACAGGCAGTAATTTTCTTTTTTTTTTTTTTTATGCCTTACACCAGACTGATACCTGGACAGGAGAGGGGCTTAAAATACTCACAGGAAAGAAACAAAAATTTCCATTGGTCTGAGATGCACTTTACAATCACAGTCAGATGAGATTTCCATTTGTGTATCAGCAATTCAGATTGTTTTTTTTTCTTTAAAGAAAGAAATTATGTGCAAAAAGTATTCTAATGGAAAACAAAGACTGGGATTTTGAGTGCACAGAAGAAAGACTTACTTCACATTATGGTTTCCACAGCAACTTTTAATTTTATCCCTTATGTGTCTATCTGTCTAATAAGGTCTTTCACAACATTTATATATAATGAGATGTTCTGTTGATGGGAAATTATTAAGAAATTAATTTCTCAAGGAAAAAACCATCACTTTGTGGATATTCACAGCTTCACACACAGAGATAGATGTACATACGCACGAAGATGTTCACATATACATCTACTTTTTTTTTGTTGTTCTATATAGCACCATAAAATGTTGATTTCACAATAATGACAATGGTAAAGAATGTGGTAGTAGGTACGCCTAGTAGACATTCAGACCTGGAGGCAGGCAATGCTCGTGAAGGTATCATAGCTCTGCAGACACTAACTTGCCGGATTAGGAGGCAACCTTAGTAGCACACTATCTGCTGTTATTTGATTCTCATCTTCCCAATTTGAATATTTCAAGTAAGTTAAAGGCAGACAGCCAGCTACTAAAGGCAAGCTACTACTTCAGTAGTTGGCTCACTCCTCTTGTTTTCCACACAACACTCTTCTCTCACTCAACAGACAAAGTGAGCAAAAGCAAGACATTTATTTACTAAGCACATTGTTCTGCATGTGGTCACTTGTCTTGCACAGAAGAGGGGCTTGTACATTTTGAAGGTGATAAATATAGAAAGTATTTTAAGGATTTTGTCCATGGTTTCTCTTTCATACGCACAAATGGAAATCCGAAATATAGGCAAAACTAGATACAAATACTACAATATGGCATATGAACTCTGTTGGATTGTGGCAGCAGATAAAAAATAATCAAAAAACCTTTGCTTGATCAGCAGTACTTACTGCCAGCTGAGAGAACCAAAGGAGTGGAAATGAAATTTTCAGGGCTCGGTACAGGGTGGTAACATTAAAGTCAGGAGATCTAGAGATGTATCATCAGCATAAACTACCTTATTAGTACAGAGTCTTGTTTACAGCATCCTATTTCAAATTATAGCTCTGTAGTGAATAAGCCTTGCATGGTGTGTTGACCTTGGCTGGCTGCCAGGTACTCACCCAGATGCCCTCTCACTCAGAACAAGGGACAAAGATATGATGAAAAACCTTGTGGATGAAGGTAAGAACAAGGAAATCACTCAAAAGTTAGTCACAGACAAAACAAACTTGATAAAATTAGTTTAATTTATTGCCAATTAATAACAGAGTAGGATAGAAAGAAATAAAAACACAAAACATCTTCCTCCACTCCTCTTCTTCCCAGATTTTGCCTCTTCCTCCCCAACCCCCCCAGTGCAGAGGAATGGGAAATGGGGTTTGGAGTCAGTTCATGACACTTCATCTCTACCACTCCTTTCTCACACTGTTCCCCTGCTCCAGCATAGGTCCTTCCCATGTAATACAGTCCCTCATGAACTGCTCCAGCACGAGTTCCTCCTTCAAGAACTGCTCCAGCACTGATCTGTTCCAGGGGGTACAGTCCATCAGGAACAGACTGCGGCTGCCTGGATCCTCCACAGGGTCACAAGTCCTGACAGCAAACCTGCTCCAGCATGGGCTCCTCTCCACAGGCACATCTCCTTCCAGGAGCCTGCTCCAGCATAGGCTCCTCCACAGGCTGCAGTGTGTTTACCTACTCTGATGTGGTCCTCTACGGCCTGCAGGGGGCCAGCCTACTTCATCATGGTCTTCTCCCCAGGCTGCAGGAAAATCTCTGCTCCAGCACCTGAAGCATCTCCTCTCCCTCCTCCTCCACTGACCTTGATGTCTACAGGGTTGTTTGTCTCACATTTCTTCAGTTCTCTTCCTCATCGCTGTTGTTCAGCAGTTCATATCTTTGCTTAAATATGTTATCACAGATGCTCCAACAGCTTCACTGATGGGCTCAGCTTTGGACAGTGGTGGGTCCATCTTGGAGTTGACTGGAACGTACTGTGTCCAACATGGGGCACAGCCCCTGATTTCCTCTTTTAAAGCCATCCCTGTAGCCCCTCTGCTACCAAAACCTTGCCACAAAGACCAGACACACCTCGTCATTCTTTTAAGCTTTGTTTCTTTTAAAAAGTTTCAGTAATAAGCAAAAGTCCAAGTATCCTCCTATTCTGACCTCAGAAACAACATGAGATGCTGCTGAGAAACACACAGCTAAAGCAGGGACCATCTGTCCACACTTGAAAAAAATGCTCAGTTACAAGAAAAAAGAACCCTGACTGGGATGGCACTGCACAACCCTAAACCTGCAGACCCTGAACATGGAAATATTTAGGTTGGAAAAGACCGTTAAGTTCATTGAATCCAAATATTAACCTAACACTGGCAAGCCCACCACTTAACCATGTCCCCAAGCACCACCAAATCTACACATTCTTTAAATACCTCTATGGATGGCAACTCAACCATTTCTCTGGGCAACATGTTCCAAGGCTTGACAACCCTTTCGGTGAAGAAATTCTTCCTTATAGCCAATCTAAACCTCCCTTGGTGCAACTTGAGGCCATTTCCTCTTGTCCCATTGCTTGTCGCTTGTGAGATTGCTAATCCTATCCTGCAGCCCATCCCATCCCACCCAGGAACACACCAGAGGAGTGTGCACCAGTGTGCATCAACGACCAGGCAGACAGAGCGCTTTGCAAATGGCACAGTCCTTACTTCAGAAGTCAGTGTTCAAGCAAAGGGCCACTGACTTCACAGGGTTGTGCCTTCAGAGAATCTCTCCTGAGTTGCCGAATCTTGCTTGCAAGACTTAACAATCCCTTGCAATATTCTTCTCCCATATCCAAAGCACCAGCAGAAAAACCTGGCAAACCTGTACTGGAACGAACCCTTAATTTGGGATCTAGAAACACTGGCACAAGTCACAGAACAGCTGAGACTGGAAGGCGCCTCTTGAGATCGTCTAGTCCAACCTCCTGCTCAGGCAGGGTCAGCTAGAGCAGGTTGCTGAGGGTTGTGTCCAGTCTGGTTTTGAATACCTCCATGGGGAAAGCCTCCATGACATCCTGTAGGATACTACAGGTGGTACAACAGCAATGAAAATCTACTCTCTCTTTGGTTTACATAAAACATTGCAGGACAAAACTACTATCCACTGCCCATCGTGAACATAAACTGATGTCTTCTGTCATAGGAAATTGTCTGTCCCTCTCTGTCTTGTGCAATAAACCTATTTCTGCACAACATGTTGCTGGAATTTTCATAGTAACTGAGTTGCCAGAATTGCTCAGGTATTGACTATTTCTTGAAGCATCATTTGGAAATTGACAGAACTATCACCTAGAAAAGCAAAGAATGATTGCTTGAGATTCTACATTTGTGTTTTTCTTGTTGTGTTAAGGTGTGGATAGTTGGATCTACTTGGCAAAAGGTTTTGTAGCATTTAAACATAAGAACAAACAATACAAAATATTAGCTCTTGATAGAACATCAATATAAACTCACACAAACAAGGAACAAGAGGAGAAAAAATCCCCCTGTGAAGATAAGCTGAAACTCTCTCCGAGAACAAATAAGTAGAAATTTGCATTGGAACACAGCAGTCATACAGACATATCTGGGTCACATTCAGAGAAGATAGATACTATGATAGCATGACTCTACCAGCCCAGGATTCGGTAAAAATCCCCAAATTCAGTTTGGGCTGGTAATTCTAGCTAACTCAGGAGGAGAAGGGTAAGCCCACTTTTGAAGAGCCATGGAGATATACTCCAAGTTCAGCTAGTCCTATAACTGTTCTGTAACACTGTACACTCCATCTAGGAGTCCCTAAATTCTTAGGCTTATCTGCCAGCAAGATGCTTTTGGTTTGAAAGAAGGCCTGGGTACCATTTCGTTTTCAAAGACAGAGGGATTGGAAGTTTTGCCTGGAGCAATATAGCAGTTAACAGACTTGAAAAGTTTTTGCAGAAGCTTCTTGGGGTAAGACGAGGAGCAAGACACAGAGGTTTGGGTACAGCCTCTGTGATTGTGAAGCAAATTATCAGTCAGGCTCCCATGAAAGTCACTCAGGCCTTTGAAGACCTTTTTCGTCGAGGATATTAAATGCAGCTGGTGAAACTCAGGTCAGATATCTGGATCTGCTTGGGATAAAAAGAATAATCTAATGCATTTCTTCTCAGGCAGGAAGAGATTATTCCTTATCTCTGGCTGTTGTAGAGTTCTCTACACCAGGCATCGAATTAAATATTGTCAAGCCATGAGAGCCTGGATCAGTGCTGGAGAACAACACAAGCCTTCACACTAAAATAAAAGAGCAGGAATCCGGAGTCAAAACCAGGGGCCAATTCAGGCTAGCCCCAGTCTGAACAAGGAAGTGCATGAGGTTTGTCTGGGTACTGCGTGCTAAACTCTGGGCAAACTGATTTGATAATATAATCAAGCCCACTAGAAAATACATGGGAAACGCAGCAGCAGATGTAGTGGTAGCTTGATAATGATAAGAGACAGAATCTGGAGGAAGTGGAGCAAAAAGCCTCCTTATGCTCTTTGTTTCTGCTCTTCTTGAGAGAAAGTTTTACTTTTGCAAATGCACTAGAAGGCTGTGGCTCTCATCTTTCTCTGAAAATGGCATTGCTTATACGATTAATCAGGTAAAATAGCATCTACTTTCTACAGTAGACCTCAGTCTGCAATTTATTGGTTATGTATGAGGTTATTAACATTGTATGAGTGTGACACAGGTTTAGACTCATTCTGAGAAAGCATGACATTGTATCAAAGGTATTTTGTGACTGTATCCGAACTAAGCAAAATCACTGATAACCAAGATAATCTGAAAAGCCTCACTGATAAATGCCTGCTTAGTTTCTCTGAGCTGGATGTCTATTGCTGCTGTGAGTGATACAAGGCAGCATGTAAACCATGGAGTTAAAAAATAAACTGGCTATGATGTTTTCGTATAGTAGTGCAAGGCAGATGTCACCCAAGAACAAATAAGATGTTACATATTCTGTATTTGGATTTGGTAGATGAGCTTAGGTTTGTGGAAGCTGAAGCACAGGAGTGGTATTTAGCCAAGAATGACTAATTTCCAATTACGTACTGGGAAAAAAAAATCAAGAAGACCTGAAGTAAGTAAGTCTCTAAAGAGAAGTTCAGTGAAGAGCACTAGAAAATTCCAAAAGAAGTCACAATTTGAAATCTATTGTTCTTCCCTTCTCTCCCCACCACCTCCCTAAAAAAAGAATTTTAGAAAGAAAAACTTCCATAGGGAGGATCTGGCACCCACAAAAGCAAGTGAATGCAATTGTATTTAGTGCCAAAAAGAGAAGGAAAGAGATCTGAATAATAAAGTACTTAGAGAAGATAAAAATCAATAAATTGAGAAAATTAGTGCATAAGAGCATTGGGGAGACAACTTTGAGGAAACAAAGAGTGGGTAATTGCTTAAAGAAGCACCATTAAAAGCACAAACATGATCTATTCCAGGACAGAGAAGAGATAGGGAATGTAGTAGAAATTGGATAAATTATGAATCCTTTGCTGCCTTCAGCATGTGAAAGTCACATACTGATTGTAGACACCAAGTCAAGTAGTTGAGAACAAGCTACTTAACAAAAAAGACTTCACAAAAGCAGCAAGACCATGTCACAAAGATATCAAAACCAGCAGGATAATATTCCACAGGAGATACAGTTATTACAAGAGAAACAAGGAAAGTATTATTTTCTCATCAGAGAAGAAAAGCTATCACAAACAATGCCACAAAGGCTAGACCAGAAAATAGGGCTGAAAGAAATGCCAACTTAGAAAACCAAGGTTTTCACCAAACTAGTAAATACCATTAAGAACTTTGCTCCGTTTCCAAAGACTGCAGGAAAATTCTTTATCATCTTAGTTTCAACCCTGGTTTTGAAAATTGGGATTTGAAAAAAATACAGGTGGGAAACAGGCACTTTCTCAGCAGCCAGCCCAGGAGAACACAGCTCAGACAGGCTACCAGCTACCAGCCCCTGCAAGCAGCCCATCCACCCTGATGCACCAGTCCAGTAGCCAGGCCCTGCTGCAAACTGGTCCCTGCTTCTGGGACGGAGGGTGGTGGCAGAGGTGGACCTGGCTGCCAGCCCAGCACAAGCCTTTCTGACAGAGGAGGAGTCAAACCGCTGGTGAGCCACTGAAGCAGTGCCCTCACTTTTCCCCTGCTCCCCTGAGACGTGTGTGTCCTGGCTTTTAGCCCTTTGCTGTGCAGCTCATAAGATGAGGAGCACAGCACACGCCCCTCCTCAGTGATGGCAGAGAGGAAGCCATCAAAGCCCATGCCTGGTTTTCCACCCCAAAAGACGAACTCAGAGTGCTTCCCACGTGACAAGTCTGTCCTTCACCAGCCATTATTGGCATTTAAGACACCCAGAGACAGGCAGCTTGAATGATAAAAGTAATTAACCACACTATTAGGTATTAAGCTGCAGTGACCTAACATGATGCTCACTCTCTTAGCCTTATCGTTCTCTCCGTCAACCCCCTTCTCCAGTATCTCCCATTTTCCTCACTTTACTTCCATACAAAATCATGCAACTCGCAGATCTCTATGGCTAATCCCAAGCACCAAGGTCTTCCTTTTTCAGCGTGCACACAGGCCTACTGTTTTGGATAATCCCCATCTACCTCCTTTCAAAGACAGTGCTATTAGCAGAGCTGACAGGCCCACTAGAATTGTTATCACCTGTTGGCAGCTTGGATGTAATACGTACTCCCGAGGTCAAAAGCCCCAGCGAAATGCAGACAACTAAAAGAGAGGCAAACTCTGTTTCTGAAACTGCCTACCACTTGTGCCAGTGTTATAACACGTACAAAAGATGAGCAGAAAATTAACTGAGCTTGTTTGATTATTATGTTCTGCTTAGAAGCATTATTCATGACGCAGCCTTTCTCACAATCACCCCCGCTAGATACATTATTCTCTTTGGCCTAATAAGTTTTATTAATCATATACAACAAGCTTGAAGAGCACCAGGGCCAATTTTATTGCAGAAGAAAGATAGAACAATTAGGCAGCTGAGGCCTTTTTAGTGGCTGCAACACGTGGGTTTGCCTGAGCAGTAGGTTGATAACACGAGTTTTTTGTTGGCAGTGAATAGGTGATGATCAAAGTCTGACTAGGCCACAATGCTGTAAGCTAGTCTTCTGAGACATTGCAGCAGGACTTGCTCTTGAAATGTGAAATCAGGCAAACCATACTCTATGTGGTCATTAAGAGCCAGAGAAGTGCCAGGGGAGCCCATTTCACTGAGTACCTGCAGCACAAAGGGACCTATATTGTTGCCAGAGCACCTTGTTTCAGCACATCAAAGTCTCCTCAAAATTTCTAGGAAATGCTGACACATTGCAGGTGACTGGACCAATTCCAGGAAATACAAATTAAAGGGGAAAATGAAATAAGGAGCATAGAAGCCATGCTTTTCAGCCAGGGTTAATTATTGCAGATTTGTTTTTCCAGAGGGTTTTATCCCTCTGCACTATCTTCTCCCTGTCTGTCTGCATTGAATCTTGCTCTTCAACGTTTCACTTGGTACAAAGGAATTTCGAAAAATTCTTGCTTTGCACTCTAAAAATCACAACACGTGTGCATCATGGCTGCCAAAAGCAGACTGCTCCACAACCTAACTCTCTTCATTTTGACAGCTATGTCATCCTTCAGTTTGGCTGCAATGGTCCAGCTTCTAAATAAGACACATTCAAACTGCTGTCACTGTCCACAGGAATGGGCCGTGCCCACTTGTACTGAGAAACACCAGCCTAGAAGCCCAGCTTTAGACCCAGCTGGACAGTTCCCTAAGAAACAAAGAGATTTTTTTCCCCTCTATTTCAGAGGCTCCCAGTCACAACCAACCCCTTGACAGTAAGTGATTGTGGAAGGTCCCAGGTGTCAGGGAGAAAAAATAAAAGGAGGCTAGATCATGCCCACCATGCACTGCCAGCTGTATGCCAGCAGAACTGGGAAACCACTTCCTGAGAGTAAGATACTGCTGTGGATTTCACTAGAGCTATAAAACACTTTTCCCAGCTAGCATCACTGAAAACCTGTTTTCACTAATTTCAATCTGTCTATCGTTTATCAGAGGCTTTATAAAAGGAAATGGTGCATCTTCTGTCCCAAGGATGACATAGAATAACAGAATCACAGAAGGGGGTTGGAAGGGAGCTCTAGAGATCATCTAGTCCAACCCCCTGCCAGAGCAGGATCCCCTGGTGCAGCCACACAGGAACGCATCCAGGCGGGTTTTGAAAGTCTCCAGAGAAGGAGACTCCACAACCCCTCCGGGCAGCCTGTGCCAGTGCTCTGTCACCCTCACAGTAAAGAAGTTTCTCCTCATGTTGCGGTGGAACATCCTGTGTTCTAACTTACACCCATTATTCCTTGTTCTTGTACTGGGCACCACTGAGAAGAGATTGTCCCCTTCCTCTTGACACCCACCTGGAACCCAAAACTGGATACAGTATTCCAGGTATGAGACACTAAGAAACTGTACACAGCTCTGGAATAGCGACCCATCACTGGGATTTAACATCACAAGAAAGACTTTTTGTGCTTACCAGGCATGAATAGACTGCCTTTTGTAGGCACTTTTCATTAAGTCAGAGAGTCGCTCTTCTAGAATTATAGAATGATTTGGGTTGGAAGGGACCTCAAAGATCATCTAGTTCCACCCACTCTGCCATGGCAGGGGCACCTCAGGTTGCTCAAGGCTCCATCCAACCTGGCCTTGAACACTTCCAGGGACGGAGCATCCACAGCCTCCCTGGGCAACCTGTTCCAGTGCCTCACCACCCTCAGGATAAAGGACTTCTTCCTTACATCTAGCCTAAACCTACACTCTTCCAGCTTCTGCCCTTGTCCTATCACTACAGGCCCTTTTAAAAAGGCCTTCCTCAGCCTTCTTGTGGGCTCCCTTCAGGAAAGCTACCATAAGGACTCCCCGTAGCCTTCTCTTTTCCAGACTGAACAAACGTAACTCTCTCAGCCTCTACTCACAGGAAAGGTGTTCCAGCCCTCTGATCATCTTGGTAGCCTCCTCTGGACTCGCTCCAACAGCTACATATGTTTCTTGTGTTGGGGGTTCCAGAGCTGGACACAGTATTCCAGGTGGAGTCTCACAAGGGCAGAGTAGCTGGTCACACATCTCAGGATATGGTTGGCTTTCTGGGCTGCAAGTGCACACTGTTGGCTCATGTTGATCTTATCACTCACCAACACGCCCAAGTGCTTCTCCCCAGGACTGTTCTCAATCCACTCATTGCCCAGCCTTTGTCTGTGCTTGGGATTGCCTCGACTCAGGTGCAGGACCTTGCACTTGACCTTTTTAAACTTCATGAGGTTGGCCTGGGCCCACATCTCAAGCCTGTCAAAGTCCCTCTAGATGGCATCCATTCCCTCCAGTGTGTTGACCACAAAGTTGCCAAGGGTGCATTCGCTGTCACTGTCCATGTGGTCGTCAAAAAGATGTAAAATAGTACCGGTCCCAATACTGATCCCTGGGGGACACCACTTGTCACTGGTCTCCACTTGGACATTGAGCCATTGACCACAACTCTTTGAGTGTTATCTTCCAGGCAGTTCCTTGCCCACCAACTGGTCCATCCATCAGATCTATATCTTTCCAACCTGGAGATCAGATTGCCGTGCCTGGTCAAAAGCCTTGCACAAGTCCAGGTAGATGACATTGGTTGCTCTTCCCTTGTCAATTAATTCTGTTACTCCATCATAAAAGGCCACAAGATCTGTCAGGCAGGATTTTCCCTTGGTGAAGCCATGTTGGTTGCCACCAATCACCTCCACGTTTTCCATGTGCCATAGTGGAGCCTTCAGAAGGATCTGCTCCATGATCTTGCCAGGCACAGAGGTGAAACTGACTGCCTTGGAGTTGCCTTTCTAACTAAAATGAAAGGCTGGAGCAATGCCAGTAAGTGCTCACCCATGTCTAGTTAGAGGTGATAAAGTGAAGTGCAATTAAAAGGCACTAGGAGATCCTCATGACTAAGAATACTGACAGAGCAGAGGTGACTTCCCGCAGCGACAAGCAGCAGCCACAGGCCATTCAAAACACACATTTGAATGTAGTTGCTGCTGCATTATTGTTTGGAAGGTTTGACAGGTCTGACTAATGAAAACTGAAATTAAGAACTAGCCTGTAGTTGCTTAGCTGTTTTTCAGCTCAGGGGCATGAGGATGTGAAGAAATAAATTGTTTGAGTTTTTTGTTTGGTTTAGGGGGTTTTTTGTTTGTTTTAAACAAGCACACCTCCAGCATTTTTTCACAGCTTAATGCCCCTGTACTCAGTAAACCATGCTGTGATCTCAGCTTCTAGCAAACTGGTCAATAAACATTTTTCCAAATAGCCCCAGAAATCATTTAGGTAAATATTTGCATGTTTACTTCAAAATTAATCTTAAAAATTTGACATTTGCAATTTCTGATTTCTATACCCAGTACAATTTCAAACTGGCTTTTTTTTCTTCTATTATGAATGTGAACAGAACATTTAATTGAAAAAGAAATCTATTGAAAACATAAAAAATATGTGAAGATGACAAGTAGTAGATTGTCATCTGCCACATGTAACTACCTACTCAGAAAAAAAAACAAAAAACAAAAAACAAACAAATAAAAAAAAAACCAAAATAACTCATTTATATCTGCATTTCTGCTGGATGCATTTCTTTAACCTTCTGTGTTTTGAGGTTACCTGTCACTTCCTGGTTTCTACCACAAAACTGCATAGAGAATCCAGGTGCAAAAATGGAAAAAAGTGCTACGTATTCACTAGCAGTCTATCACTGTGGCACAAGTATCTCAATTATTGATTTGATGGGAAACACCACATACCTTGGAGCCCATTTTCAAACAAAATTCAGATATGTATTTAAAAATTTCAAATGGTTCAAGAGCCATACTGGTATCTAGAGAAAGAGAGAAATAATTTACTAAAACCTGTTGTTTTCCCCCACTGTCTTTAGGTCAGGAGAGACAAAAGATTTTGCAGGGCGGTTTTAAGTGTTCTGCTGGCCTGCTCTGCAGTAAAGTCTGAGATTTGCTAACTGAAATGCAAGTTCATGTGTGGTGGTTTGGCCCTGGCCAGAGGCCAGGCACTCACCAAAGTCGCTCTATCACTCCCCTTTTAGATGGACAGGGGAGAGGGAAGATGTAAAAAGAGGCCCGTGGGTTAAGATAAAAAAGCAGTTTAATAAAGCAATAGCAAATACCGCGCATGGAAGCAAAGCAAAACAAAGATTATTCTCTACTTCCCATCAGCAGGCGATGTCTGGCCACTTTTGTAGGAAGCAGGGCTCCAGAACGCGTAGCGGTTGCTCGGGAGGACAAGCACAAAACAGCGAATGCCCGCCCCACTTCCCTCTTCCTTCTCCCTTTTATGTCTGAGCTGACATCATATGGTATGGAATACCCCTTTGGTCAGTTTGGGTCAGCTGGCCCAGCTCTATCCCCTCCCAAGATGTTACCCACCCCCAGTCTACTGTTGGGGGAACGTTGGAAAACAAAAACAAAAACCAAAACCACAGCCTTGGTGCTGTGTGAGCACTGCTCAGCAGTAGCCAAAACACTGGGGTGCTATCAACACCCTTCTAGCTACCACTCCAAAGAGAAAAACAAAAACAACCAGCACTGAGAGAGCTGCTATGGGAAGATTGACTTCACCTCAGCCTGACCCAATACATCATGTAACTGAGTATTATTACTTGCTGAACTGTTATTAGGCTGCTGGTTAATTTCTCATATGTACCATTTGTGGTTGGTAATTCTCGTAGATAGCCTCTGATAAGACATCTGCTTTCGCACGTGATAGTGTAGCCTGCAATACAAAGAAAAACACACACCATTGTATTACATGCTAGAATTCTGAGGAACCATCATACCTATAGAGTCCAACCAAAAAACAAGACCATAAGTAACCCAGTACGTAACACTACTTTTGTAAAAGAACAGCAAAGTTATTTCTCTAACCTCTGGGAGCAAAGAGGTAGGGCACAGAGGGTGAAACTTAAACTGATAGACAGATGCAACAACTGCCTTCACAAAGCCTAAACAGGACAGCCTTTTATTTTACTTTTTTCGTAATGTGATGGAAGACAAATTTTGAAGTGTCGGTATTTTCAGCAAAATAGATGATAATGAAGAACGCTAACTTCTCTGAAAAAAAATCCAGTCAGGCCACAGGCAATCCAATTTAGGCACCTAAAATTACTGAAAGCTTTTAACTTTGATCTCTGCAACTCCCACTCCTGTCCTTCAAATTGTTGTGAATGCCATAGAAAAGCATATCAGGAAATTAATCATTCTAACTTCAGAGCACTGTTGGATTAGTTGGCAACAAACATGGCACACAGCCATTCGTGAAAACATACTATGAAATAATTGCTCTTTCAATGCACATTAAATGAGGTAGAAACCCTGAGGAAAAAGCAGCATATTACATTGCTGTTAAATATGTATCACAACACACTGGAATTAGGGAAGTAAAAGTTGTGGTGGCGAATTTATCACTGCTATTTCCTAGCTTCTGAGTGTTTGAATTGAAACTTAAAACCGAAGTTTCATAGCTGTGTTTGTCTCTAATAGAGCATAAGGAAGCGCACCCCTTTCCCTCATTGTAAAATGCATGTTTGTTTTCAGCCAATATCTTTAATCAGGCAGGTTTCTTCCATCAAGGGCAATACACATTCTTAAGCGAAAGATCAGAGTTAAGATTACTCTGTGAAGAAGAAAAGTGAAAACATTAACTACTGGGAGATTTAAAATTCAGCTTAATCACTGTAAATTTAATTTATAGCATCCTTAGGCAGGAAACGCACTACTCCACTCTTGATCTAGTACTTAAGCAATTACTCAGATGCTCTGAATATACATGAAGTTAAGGCCATTTGGACAATAGACACCCTCCCACATACACTGTTCCTCATTCCTCCCTCCAAGCACATGCAGAGAAAAAAGGGAGCTTTGTCAGAGCAGACACATTGTAATGAAATTATAAATTTTGCTGAAGAATACAGACACACATACAAAAAAAAACCCAAACCACAAAGCACACAAAAATCCCACTTACTGCAGATGGTACTGCCGACCCACATGCCAATATATGTAACCTGAAAGCTGAAAGTAGGATATCAGGAAATTAAAATGTTTTGATGGGGCAAGGTGCGCAGCTGTTATGTTTAAAGTTCTCCTCTAGCTGCCCTCAGCTGTTGAGAGACTTTCTTCAAAATATGGTTAAGTTCTTATTTTTTTATATGGTGTTCTTGAACATACTACTGTTTTATTTTTCCCTTTGTTGAAACTTTTGCTCACCCTGGGAACTCGGTTAGGTGCATTTTTCCTCAGTTCTGTGGGGACACATTGGGCCAAGGAAGCCATCTGAGCACATTTTCTCCTGTCCTCACCTGCCGCGAAGAAGCACATCACTCTGTGACAGGGATAGGCTCCTGTCAAATTGCTGCAAGCATGGGTCAGCACTGCTATTGCTGACGACAACTGCCCTTCTGTTTCCTTCTCCTGGCTTTCTGTTTCCCTCACCCTGCATCCTCTGCTTTTCCAGTTCACACCTCCCCTCATTGTCCCCTCTTGTCCTCTCTCTTCCATCCCTTTTGTTCAGGTCTGGTTCGTGGCATGTATCTGCAATGTAACATGTCCAATGCAGAAGGAATAATCTGAAAGACATTGAGCGCAAATTCAAACCCCATACAAGCAGTAAAGCCAAGCACTGAGGCAATGGAGGGGAGTAAATCAGGCATGCTGATTCCCTGCAGGTTCCTTCCATTTACAGTTCACCCAACTCCACGTTGCCTTCTCCCAGTGCTTCA
Organism: Apaloderma vittatum; assembly: GCF_000703405.1. Lineage (NCBI taxonomy): Eukaryota > Metazoa > Chordata > Aves > Trogoniformes > Trogonidae > Apaloderma > Apaloderma vittatum. Next base: position 24,248 of record NW_009716514.1, read on the forward strand.
TCTCCTGGTCTCCTGAAAACACTCTTGCCTCCACTTTTGAGCCTCCACCTGGGGTTTGTTCCCCATCACATGCATCTCACTCAACTCTTGGAACAGCAAACCATCACCTGCGCTCTCAGTATCAAATTATTCAGCATCAGCTTGACCCAGTGTCAATGAATTCTACACAGCCTGAGAAACTGAATGTACAAGAGGGAAGTACATACATTTGATCTATCCTTACAATTTCTCAAGGGAAAACTTATGGTTCCTGATGGAAGCAGGGAGCTTGTTTCTGTCTAGTCCTTAGACTAGTTTGTGAACTGTCATTCTTATGCATAGAATTTTGTCTGTAAATGCAGAACAATCAAAATAATTCTAAAAACTCAAAACATACTTACACTTAGAAAGGATCCTTTTCATCCTGGATTACTCTTCACCATGCATATAATACATTAATATAATAACTATGGCTCTTACAAACCTCTGGGCTTGTTTTCAAGTTCCACCCCTTATTTTATTAGGACTTTTCCCCAAGGATAATGCACAACATATGGACATTTTCCTCAATCCTTGCGTGCCATTCCTCAGCAATAAATTACACGCCCTTGTACCTGCACGTAGTCAGCAATTGAATTGTAATACATTTCAGGCTCATCAAATGACTTACCTGTGTACCTGAAAATCAAATATAAAATCACACCACTGACAGCAGCAACACCTACAGATCCTCCTATCAGGAGATAGAGAAGCCTGGGAGAAGTACCTGAGAGGTGAGAAGAGAAAGTTAGTTACAAAGCTAGACATCAGTATCCATAACCACAGTCAGAGAGAGAGAGATAGCCAGAGGAGAAAGATAGCCCTCTACGCTCACAGCTCAAATGAGCTGAGAGACACAGATGAGACGACTTTATGCCAGCCAGCAACAGGAAGCTGCCTCACACATTCAGTCATTTGTGTGTATAAACATGATTTCATTTTCACAGTCTCCTTTTCTTCCAATTATATTAGGCCTGCAACAATGGAACTGACCAGTCACCTCTGCAAAATGCTGTTATAAACAACTGCCCTATGCTGACTTCTGTCCTTCATGCGTCTACTGAGATATTTTTGGTGATAGGAGCACTTATTTGGCTGTTCTAACAAATCCAGCACTGCTAGCTGAGAAGCTGAATTCTACCCTTTGCTACCTTTTGCCCTGAGAAAGATCACTTGAAAGTCAAAGACAGACATTCTCCAAGGAATTTTTCTCCAGACGATTACCACTGTGGAAAGCTGGACATGGAGAACGAGGAACTCTTGTCAATCAGAACAGAGATAGAAAAAAACACACACTGAAAGTTTCTCCATAAAATGCCACGAAACACTTGGTTTCAACTGACTAAGTCAAAAATACATTTTCTCTACCACCATGCACTAAGACTTCGGCTTAACCCCATTAAACAATCTGCAGAGTCCTGACATTCCATTGGAACAGCCACACAGAGCAGCACAAAGAAGTCCAAGAGCATGATGAAGAGGAATTTCAGGGTGATGTTATTTACATGACAGGGACAGGGTCTGGTTTGTAGCTGGGTGAGTAACCAGGCAGGTGACGGTGGGAAGTGTGCTGTTGACCCAGTCTATGTGGCTCACTCTGGTCACTGTTCCATCGAGGTGATGGACTTCTTCCTCGGTGCTGTGATTACTTGCAGGGATCCAGGAGATGTCAGCAGCTGGCTTTCCAGCAGCTGCTTGACAAACAGCCACCCTGCTCTTGTCACAGGTCAGAGTCACTGTAGGAGGGACTACACAAGAAGAAAATAAAAGATCAAAACCATTATTTCTAGTTCAGTATAAAACTGCCAACTGAGAAACTGAAAAATAGGTGGTATTTTTCATTTGCATGACTGATTCAAGAGATCTTAAAATAATTTGGAATATTAGCACCAATATTAGATCTTTAGGGGGAAAAAATAATTGAAAACCCAAAATGTCTAAGATGATTATTTCCAAAACTAGCTAGCTGCATCTAAAAGTGCTGCTTCCCCATGTTTTCCAAAAGGTGATTAGAGCACTAACAGGAGGAGATGACAGAGAGAGGTGGATTAAATGAAGATTTATAAGTATGGCAGCATACATACTGAAGAAAACACAGTTTGCTGAGTCTCCACCTAAAATATTCAGGAGATTGGGTAGGTAGAATCAAGAATTTGACAGTAGGGAAATAAGGGAGGAATCAGACAAAACTGTGCAACAACATTCAAACCGCAGGATACACCCAAAGAGGTCTCTCAGACACTAGGCAGACTTTTATATTTGGGCATTTTAAAACCTCCCCTTTCATGAGTTAGAAGTCAAAAAAACAAACAAACCCCCCTCCAGCTTATTCCTCCATAGAACAGCCAAGTCCTACTGCTTAATTCATGCCTTTTCCCCTTCTCTGAGTAGCGAGACTAAATCAGTTTACCTCTTTATTTTCAATTTCAGTATGCATCCAAAATGAATTTAGTCTTTTGCCTCCAACTCAAATCATTTTTATCTGCACACAAACAAACAGAAATAATCACAAAGCATGTCTTACCTGTCACAGACAGAGAAGAAGGAAAGTGAAAATTCCCTTCACTGCTGACAACCTCACAGGTGTAATTTCCCTCATCACTGAGGTTCACAGGGTAAATACGAAGAGCAGGGTCACTGCCAGGGGAATATTTCCACATCATCCTCTCACTGCAGTTTACCTTCCTTGTCTCATTGTGATCACTTCTGTAGCTCAACAAGCAGCAAGTGCTGCATTTCATTTTCCATGTCACCATTAGCAAAGATGCCTCAGAGACATAAGGGCAACTCAGCAGAGCCTCATGACCAGTCTCCACACTCACCATGTTGTAAGCTATGTCAGGAAAAAAAAAAAAAAAAAAAAAGACATTAAAAACGATGCTAGAGCCATCATCAAAGCATAGGAAACTCTTGGCTTCATCACACTTAAAAATTTCCTCTTCCTTACTGTACTGGCAGCCTTGGGGACACATTGCTTTGTGCAACCATATATAAGTATGGTCAGGTCCATATAACAGGTCCAGCTTCCTGCTGTCAGTCTTTGAAGTCTGGAAATGTGGTGGAGATGGTGCTTTTCTGCTGTGGATGCTATGCAGGTATGTAATGAATGCAAGTCCTCCACCCTTTCTTTCTTTTTTTTTTAGGCAATAGATTTCTATTGCTTGTATATGGTCTTCAAAAAATTGATGGCGTGGGCAAGATTCACCCTTAAGGGAAAGAAAACTACTTTTTCAAAACATTTCTGTATTACTGAATTAGGTGCCTTGATTCCCGTTCGGTCCCCATGTGTTGCCTGATCTAGTCAAGAGGTGGCGTCCCTGGTGGCAGGGAGGCTGGATTAAAATGATCTCTAAGGTCCCTTCCAGCTTAGGCCATTCTATGATTGAAGTGCACATAAAACTGGGCCTAGCAGTGAAGCATACAACTGTACAAGGTGCAGTTTTTCACAAGGCATATTTAGGAAGAGGCGTAAGTAGAATCATAGAATCACAGAATGGCCTAGGCTGGAAGGGACCTTAGAGATCGTTTAATCCAACCTCCCTGTCATGGGCAGGAACACCTCTCAACTAGATCAGGCAACACATGGGGACCGAAAGGGGATCAAACCCGCAACCTTGGTGAAGTAGAGCCCTTTCCTATGAGAAATCATAGTTCTCCTGATACTGTCCAAGCTGAACAGGAGAACATCTTCAGATGATCTGTGTTGGATTCCTACCAGATATATCATCCTGTGCTACTCTGAGAGGCACACAATTATTTTTCAAGCTGACGTGACATCGCTTTTTGCATTCACATTAAACAATAAGCAAGATTTCTGGTGAACTACAAAGTTTCAATGTACTGGAGAGCTGGAAATACAGACTAACAAAGAATGCTGTGTGTAATTTTGGATCTTCTCACTTACCTGGCCCTTCAGCAAGACTGATTAGCAAGAAAAGGAGTGACACCAGAACTGCCCATGTCTGAGCCATCTTTAACAGAAGGAATCAGCACTGCAGAAAGCAAAAGCAAAGAAAATGACACGTAGTCACAAATCGCTGTGCAAGTCCCTTCAAAGAGTACATGTTGTAAAACCTCTGTTTCCTCTTCACACAGAAGTTCTAAATGAGGCCCCATGTCAAGTATCATTCTTGTGCTGAAGAAGGTAAAGCAAAAAGGGTTCTGAAAATAAAAAAACCACTACTGCTTACAAACAAGTTCTAAAAATCCAGGATCTCTGACACCATTTTACAGGTCTCTACCTGCTCACTATTCATGCTGAACTAGCTAGCACAAAGTTGGCTACAGACCTTTTATTGCCGCTTTGTAGACTTACCCACAGTACATGAAAAAAAGGTTTTACAGAAGCAAATGTGCGCACACTGCAACTTTTTCAGAAAAAAATGAGGTAACAGCATGTATAGGGAAATTCAGGATCTAGATTTCATCAACTATTTGGAAAATAAATTTTTCCTAACCTTTATATGCTTTTAATTTCTTGAACAGTAACTCTACTTCAGTAGTAGAACAAAAAGGGCAGCAGTCCTATTGGAAGAGATAAAAATTCGAGCTTGTTCCCTGCTTTCATAGACACAGTGAAATAAAAGGCATCTAGTAACCTACACTAATCTACAACTATATATGCTTTTTAACAGACCATATCTTATAAACTACTAGCTTCTTTTTGGCAAAAAGGGCAGTAGTTCACTGGTAAGATTGAGACAGTACTGTCATCCTAACAGACTGCTTTCTGGTTCCACAAAAATACAGAACTCCATGCTATCCAAAAGCTTCCCAATCAAAGTATCTGTGGTTACCAGTGGAGAATTTTGATTAAAATCCATTCAGCTGTTGCTTGAATGTGGATTTGACCAAGAACACCACCAGTACTTTCCTGTGTTTAGCTATCATACATAAATGACATCAATTTGGCATAGCAAACTTGCATGACACTGTACTGAACAGTATCCACATGCATTCCCACAGTCAAGATCCCAACCTCTTCTGCTCAAGTGCCAAGGACTGCAGTTGGGCACATGTGGGTCCTTTCACAGCAGAAGGCTTCCCAGCCAATGCGGTGCTGCGCTCCCAGGTAGCTGCACATAAAGCCGAGGTCTCAGAGCGTGTGCCTGTTTCTGCAACACTACAGCAGCCATATCCTGAGCGCGGCTTTTTCATGTTCCTGTCAAAAATTGGTGGCCACACTCTTGTCTTGAGGCTCCCAGTGGCCTGCCCATAAAGCTATCTCATTTTCCACCACTTGCCTCTGCATTCCCTCAGATTGTCTTCTAGGTAGTCCTTTTTTCTCCTTCACGGCATCATTTGTATCTCTTTAATCACTTACTTTCCAAATGAGTCACCCGCAGCTAGAGATGACTTGAAAATGGTGCTTCCATCCTGTGGGAAATACTAATCCATGGTTTTCATTCCCAACTCAAAACCCAATACACACCAGACAAGCACATATCTTTGTGCAATGGTTGATTCAGAAAGACAAGACTTCACATTTAGGTCATGCACTATTCACACCCATTTTTAAACACAAGCATGCTCCTCAATAGGGGCTGGGAGGAGGAGGAAAGGCAGCGAGGGCTCACTGTGCACACAGAAACCTAAATCTTCATCTGGTATCACCTGCTGTAAAAGTTCAATGATTCAATGATGCACCATTAAAAATTTTCATTTTAAATGTAAAATATATCAAGTGAGGACCCCTGGTGCACAGCAGAAAAAAACAGAACGTGGCCACACTTGTGGCACAGAAAGAACAAATGCTGCCATATTTGTGAGCCAAGTGCAAGAAGCAATAGTGTTTTCTGAAACACAACATAATATGTATGCACGTTCAGAAAACAGCCTGATGGTTTTCTGCACAGCTTTAACAAAACACTGATGCACCCGAAGGAAAAGCTCTCATTGCAACCTGAAAACAATGCCAGTGCAACCACATTGATCAGTATTCCACTACTAACACGGAACAGGCAACGTAACTTTTATATTACAAAGCTCTCAAGTTTAATTTTGGCTTACTTAAAATCTTTCCTACAAATGGTTTGGTTGGTTTTTTTTTCATTTTACTCAATACTGTCAATAAGGCTTCGAGGTTTTTGCAATTTGGATAAATTATGCATGCAAAAGTTGCTTTCAATCAGAAAGTTTGAAAGTTTGAATTTTTTTTAACCAAAATATAAAAAAGATGCTTTGGGACTGAAATTATATACTGAATTTGACCCAAATTGCAAATAAGTTTTCTGTCTCTTTCAAAAGAAAAGTAAAAAAAAAAACCTCCACAATGTTTATCAGCAAATTCAATATTCACCAATTTTGATGGCTCTATAAATATTCATATACAGAATATTGTCATGTTGGAATTTGTCCCAGAGAACTACCTCCTTTTAAAAAATGCATATAAGTCATATATATAGGGTTTATTTGCTCAAAAGAACAGGCATTAATGATTAAAAATGGGGCCTTACAGAAAGGAGTATATTACTCTGTTTAAATATTCATGTGCAAAACATAGAATTTAGACAGAAATTTTTAAGGTTCACAGCCCTTGAATACTTCTGCCTGTAAGCAAGAAGTAAGTCTCAAAGTAAAAGCCAAAAAGGAGAAACCAAGCAAAGCCAAATCAAATTCATTTTAATGTAGCGAGTGAATATTTGTAGATTGTCTTGTGCTATTTGCTTTGATGGAATTAAAATGCCTGAACAACGAAATTAAAATAAATTTGAATTTTTACTCAGCCTTGACGGCAATAGCTGGCACAAGACCACGCAATATGTGCATCACTCTCCCATTAGCCTCAGCCTTCCAGCTGGGGAATGGCACCGCTCGCACTCAGATTTGTCCCAAGGAGTGCTGAAGCTAGAGGAAAGTTACCCAGTTGCCAACCTGGAGAGGAGCCCTCTGGCCACGGGAGCACGGGAGATGAACAGGAGCAGTGCCACTGAGCTCAGGAGTCTTCTGATGCTGGCCGTCCTGGAGTTGAGTAGCAAGATGTTCACACAAGCAGCCGGTCCAGTGTGGGTGTCTGTCCTGGAGGCTGCTCCCGAGGCAGCTCCTGTGCACCAAAGAACTGCAGAGGTGTAGATGGAGCTCCCCTCCCAATCTCTCCTTGTGAGAGACTGGGATATAAAGCAGCGAGTGCTATCTCGGTTTAGGACCATCCATCTCAGGGAGTCCCTGTTTTTCAGCTGTGCAGTTCACAAACTACCTTGCTTATGAACCAGCTTAATACCTATACTTCTGCAGTACTTAGTGGTTTAGAATTCTCTGAGCTGGCTACCAGTCAAACTTCTGACTTTGTTTCTCCTGTGTTGCAGCTGGTGGGTAGCACGTCCAGCAGATTTTTTGCTCGTTGTGAGAAAGTGAAATGCAGAAGGGTAGAGTCGCTGGGGAAAGCCCAGCCCTACGGCGTGTTCCTATTCACGTTTGTGCCGCCTGAGCTGCCTGCCCTTTTTGTAGGCCAGTCGTCTGCAGCTGGAAAGTGTGACATCAGATCATCTCCCACAAATGTTGATGCTGTCATGAGTGTAGGCATTGCTGGTAAAGGGGCTGCACTTTCTAATCTAGTGTAGATTTAGACTAGATATCAGAAGTAAGTTCTTTACTATGAGGGTGGTGAAACACTGGAGCAGGTTGCCCAGAGAGGTGGTGGAGGCTCCATCCCTGGAGACATTCAAGGTCAGGCTTGATGGGGCTCTGAGCAACCTGATCTAGTTACAGATGTCCCTGCTCACTGCAGGGGGTTGGAATAAATGAACTTTAAATGTCCCTTCCAGCCTAACACATTCTATGACTCTATGCCAGCAGCTGATGCAGGAAGCCCCCTGCTGCCCACCACAAGGCCTTTGCTGCAGGCGCTCCAGCTGCAGATCACAGCCACCTGCCCATCCCCTGCCCTCAGGTCTGTACAGATCGTACCACGGTGCACAGATACGGACTCACTTAAAATACATGTAAAACATCTGCATTTGCTAGAAGTATCTGTGCTGTAGCTGTGACTATGTGTGCATGCTGCCCCATATATGTATAAAAAACAATATCTAGAGATATAATATTACACACCTGCTTTCAGAGCTGTTGCACCTGAGAAGGTATCTAGGGATGCTCAGCTAAGGAGGTCGAGTCACTGATTTTATACCATTTTCTATATACCTCTTATTGAAGCAGACCCTTTCAGAAGAGCAGGTGCCAGGGGCGTCACTCCCAGAAGCGCAGCTTGCACAGGCAGAGGCAGCACTCCCTCATCACTGGCAGCCTCCCCACACACAGAGCAGCAGGCAGCCAGCAAAACTCACCCCATAGCAGAGCATCCAGCCCCATGGTGTGGCCCAGGCTCAGCCCTGCCCATCACCTTCCCTTGTTCCCACAGAGATGAAGACTCCAGCCCTAGGGCCCAAAACTGAGCAGTTATCTTCAAAATGGAGATAAGAGAGGAAAACAACAGTGGCAGGGCTGGCTCACCAGCTCTCCCCCTCAGCCCCCTGCCTGGAGAGCCGAGAGCTGCGTACTTCACTGCCTTCCTGCACAGCATGGAAAGTTATTTGTCCTGTTTTCAAAATCTCCATCAGCAGAAATCTGAGTGGCACATTCCTTCTACATGGCTTGTTGTCAGAGCTAGTTTATGACTCCTGTAGTTATAAATAGCCTCTGGCTAAAGGAATTTTTAAAGAAAAATTGATCCAAAGGAATACACCAGAGGCACGTTTGAACTATGCAGACTTCCAAGCTCCTTGGAACAGGATGATTTTCCCAAGTGAGGCAATGAGTCATGTAAAAGAAGATACGCTGTGGACACCAACTGCAGCTTCCACAGGTGTTCTGCAACTGAACAATGACAAAAACAACCTCATTCAGAGTCCAGATTCAAAACTTTGGAGTCCAGCACCTCTACTCAACTAGGCTTATGTACACGTGCTACGAAACTTCTGCAAATTTGCTTTAACGCACTTAACAAGGACTTAAGAATAGTGATCTCATTATGCCCATAGGGGAGATCCTGGCTGAATGCATACTTGGACAGTTAGCTTGAAAATCAATTTTCACTGAAAAAGTTGTTTTCATCTGGAAGTTTTGGACTAGGAGTCAATAATTCTTTACAGGTTCTAGAAATATGTATTTCACTATCTGTTCAAACTTGTCTCTTTTCCTATTCATGCAGGGTAATTCTGAGATGATTACCAAAAGGACTTTTGGTCTTTCCAGTGAAATAGGCAGGTGGCATTGACCTGGCAAAGAATGAGAAACCAGGCACTATATGTTTCTGATCAGCTTCTGAAAGAAAATCCAGGTCTGGCTACACTGTTGTCAAAGACAAGGAGAGGGTCATGCTAACTTGTGAGAGAGATTTTTACTGGGGAAAATTAACTTATTACTGAAGGGCACTTAACTCACAGAATACTTGCAGTCTTGGCTGCATGTTCTCCATAACAATAGGTACCTCTGCAACAATTGTTGTCCTTAGTAGACAGAATGTATAGATATTTTAGAGTTTTACCAAGTGTATTCCTGTCCCTATGAATGTGACCATGGATATACAGTCATGCTCCCTCTCTCAACGTCTGTCTGCTGCAAGCACCTTATATTTATGACCTTTCAGTTCAAGCACTCATTTTCACAGTAGTTAGAAAGCAAACCATCTGGAAACAGCCTCTATGCTTATACTATGTATGAGCATAGAATACTGAACTTCGAAGAATTAAAAATCTCTTTGAGCTCAAGAGAAGCATCTCTTTAAAAATCCTGCTTCATCTTCTAGTGCCTTGCAAAAATAAAACCATAACTCTCTTTAGTCTCTTTTCAGCTATTCCTTATAGTAACCAGGAGGTGGAAACATAGCTACACCAACCTGCAAGGGAAGCATCATGTTGTTGTGTAACTGTAGTGCGTGCTGCCTGCTGAAGAATAGTGCTAAAAATATCTACAGTCTGAATTGGCTCAGTGAAGCCCAAAACACGAGATCATACAATGCTCTTCCTGAGCCCCCCACCTCCCCATTCCCCCAACCAGCGAGACATCTATACTTCTTGTTACTGTTCCTCAGCATCAAGGATGCCCTTTAACCAGCTGGTACTGTCAGATGAGGCATACACATTTATTTCAACAAAAATACAAAATCAGGCTGCCTTTAATGGAAAGGCTCACAAAGCAGCAGCAATCGCAGCCCTTGAGAGCTGATTAACAGTCAGATACCTGGCAAAGTGATGAGGAGATAAATGATCACTTATTTATTTAGAAGATACATGTCTGCTTTTACATTCAAAAGCACTTTACACGTGCCTAAGTTTGAACAACATGGCAGAGGTCAGAAGCATTCATCAGACAATCTTTAGTAACCCCAGAAACAGATATAGATGTAACTATCTGCCCTTTGTCATTTGGTACCAAATTTTAAGTACTTACACAAATGGCAAATTTACATAAATACTTGGAAAAGAGGACAAGGAGACAACACTGTTAAAAGGCTATAGACAAAATAGTCTTTCAAAACATCCCACAGTTCGTGCCTGGTTTTGGTTTTTGTTTGCAGAACAGTGAGTTTGACACTGACCTCATGTCTGCTCCTTCTGCATTCCCCCACTTTGAGCTCGTACCATGGAGAGTTAAATAAGGGCCTCAAGCTTTCAGAGAAAATTGAAGAGCACAAAGGGTAGACTAGAAATATGTCAAAAGACATTTCAGGGGAGAGAAGAACCCAGGAAATCCTTCTTTGCATAGAGAGCTGTAGTAGGATGGGGAAACCTCCTTGCATGGAAGGCAGGTCCCAGAAAGTACAGCTGGAAAGACACCAGCACTTCATGTCAAAGAGCACAACATTGAGAAACGTGTTGCCCCAGTGAAGACAAAGCCTGGAAGAACTAGGGGGCCGGTTAGCGCAGCAGATTGGGCGCGGTCCTGACAACAATGACAACACCAAGGTCGTAGGTTCGATTCCTGCTCAGTCCCCATGTGTTGCCTGGTCTAGTCGAGAGGTGGCGTCCCTGCCCATGTCAGGGAGGTTGGACTAGATGATCTCCAAGGTCCCTTCGAACCTATGCCATTCTATGATTCTATGAACTGACAAGATATGAAGGAATTTCAATTCTAGAACTAGAAAAGGCATGAAAAAATGCTTCTACTCTGCCTAGGAGGTGGATGGTGTTAACAGGTAAAGTGAATAATCCCAGTGAACCAATACAAGGAAGTCCAGAAATAAGCCCCCCAAAACCCTGAAGTGTGCTATGAAACACAACGTAAATTGCAGACACTGATGACACGCAATAAAATGAAGTTGTTCCTACAGATGTCGGGAATGTTATCTTGTTTAAGCAAAGCAGCTCAGACTTCACAAACGGTTTCTTCATGGTACGAGTCCTGGAGTGGAAAAAAAGATTAGCATATACAGAGAAAAAAAAATAAATCTACTCGTGTTCAGAAGCAAAATGTACCAATCCAAATTAATAAAAACACAAGCTTATTCAAGGAGTGACTAATGCAAGACCACATCTCAGAGGTTTTAACTCAGGGGTGACCTGGCCAAAAAGAGAAACTTTCACACATCTAAATCAACTGCCTGAGCTCAGGCTCAGTATTCAATTTGCAAAATACTTTATCTCATATTAGCACAGAACTACATATTCCCAAAAGGCCGTACAGAAGGCAACTGAAATCCATAAAACAATGGCCCTATGCTCATTCGGTGCACTCAGTTTTGGCACGAGCAAGAATTGGACAGCACCAGGTGACTTCTGTGGATGTTGAACGGAATCCAGCTCAGCTGCACCTTCTGCAAAATCACTCAAAACCAGAACCGATGCAAGTTAGTTGTGAACTTCCTTCCCAGTGTGTCATCTTTCAGCCTAGGGAGTTTTAGCCCGCTAACCTCTCTGAAATTATTACAATGGGAAAGGAGGATTCCTTAGGACTTGGGGATACTGGTGGACAAAGCCTGAACATGAGCCAACAGTGCACATTTGCAGCCCAGAAGGCCAGTTGCATCCTGGGCTGCATCAAAAGGAGTGTGGCCAGCAGGCCGAGAGAGGGGATTCTGGCCCCGTGCTCTGCTCTGGTGAGACCTCACCCAGAGTGCTGTGTCCAGCTCTGGAGCCTTCAACACAAGGACATGGACCTGTTGGAGCAGGTCCAGAGAAGGGCCACGGAAAATGGTCAGAGGGCTAGAACACTTCTCCGATGGAAAAAGGCTGAGAGAGTTGGTGTTGTTCAGTCTGGAGAAGAGAAGGCTCTGGGGAGACATTATTGCAGCCTTTCAATACCTAAAGGGGGGCTATAAGAAAAATAGAGGCAATCTTTTTCAAGGCCTTTTGGGACAGGATAAGGGGTAACAGCTTTGAACTAAAAGAGGGCTGATTTAACTGGATATAAGGAAGCAATTTTTTTGCAATAAGGGTGGTGAAACACTGGCATAGGTTGCCCAAAGAAGTGGTGGAGGCCCCATCCATGTAGATATTCAAGATCAGGCTTCATGGTGCTCTGAGCAACCTCATCTAGTTAAAGATGTGCCTGCTCAGGGTCAATCCTCCAGGGAGTTGGACTAGATGACCTCTAAAGGTCCCTTCCAATTCAACACATTCTATGATTGTATGATTAAACATAAGGGCCATGCCAGAAATCCACCTGTGAGACTTGTTTCATAAAATCAATCATAAGCTCTATATTCAGAAAATAGATAGATAGATAGATTCATACCTTTGACATACACAGTTATCCAGGATATCATGACCACAGCCCACAACTTCTCCAGCTCAGAATCCACCCTCAGAGCTTTGTTCTCTTCCAAGTCACCTTCTGTTCTCTCTGTATTATTGACAATGACCACACCTGATATAACATGCAGATAAAAGCCTACAAAACTGCATATTTCCTTACCTGAAATTTAGTGGAAAAAACTTGACTGGAAGAGTAATTTTCATTTTATTTTCAGTCAAAATATGTTGAGGAAAACTTTAGGAAGGCAAAAAGTTTAATATTATCTCTACATCTTAACAAAGCTGGGAGAACAGCTAGGAAGGAATATGAGCTGGTTTCTCAGCCTGCTCCGTATCAGAATCAACTTACAAAGCTCTAGTAGCTCACCACCACCACAGCCACCATATGAAAACCTGACTACTTTTTGCCAAAGAGATATTCCCTTCTGCTGGAGGCTTGGAGCTGCTGGAGGCTGAAGTCACTTAAGCACAAGTAGAGGACACCGTACCATATCATACCATACAATATGTATAGTATCAGTACCTGTATAGAAATGATTGCACAGGAGCACTCCCACTGTATGTTTCAGCCCTCCCAGTCTTTCTATACAACATTTTTTCTCTTCTAAATAATGAAGCAAGAGAGGAAAAAATCATCTCAATGAAAACAATGTAATTCACAGTGATGGCTACCATATCTCAAGTCCCACTGACTCTAAGCACCAATCTTCCCTGAGGTCTACATACACTACAATGAATTCAAGAGACAGTAAGATTAGACTGTTTGTGTTTCTGTACACAAAGGCCTTCATTTAAGAACACACAAAGATCTCCATTTTAGAGAAAATAACATTACCACCTGTGAATGTAGCTACGGCTATAAACCCAGAACAGATGCTAGGTGAACTGGGGCAGACCTGCATCTAACCCAAGACTAACACACATTTTCCCACACCATTTTTTCCACATGATTCCTTTCAGCTCTGGTAACGTTGTTCAGCATTGAAATACCATGGGAAACTATTCTCATTAATTCAGAGAGACCTACAGCCAATCTAAAAGAAAAATCTCCAACGTTTTTCACGTCTGTCTTGCATTTAGCATGCACAGACGAAGAAACAGAGCACGAAACTTACTTACTCCACATGTCACAGCATGGCAGCAATCATTTTTAGTTTCACACCCTACATGGAGAGGATACATCTTCATAAACACAGTTTTTATCATGCAGAAAACCTTACTTCAGAGACAACCATGTGGGCTCCCAACTCCATCTGCAAGAAAGCTCCTGAACGCACAGAGCTTACCTGTTACATTCACTCTAATAAAGTGGCCCACAGCAGTTAGGGCAATATTCTTTATTTTGGCCCTGCATTGATAGTGGCCACTGTCTGACTGGTTGACTTTCTGAATTCTCAGAAGTAGAGAGGATGTGACTTCCGCCTTGGGGTCTGAGTTTTCTGTGAGGTACAAGCTTTCCATTTCCTTTGCAAACCCAGTCTCATTTTGCTTCGTTACTTTTTTATACCAGTGAGCCTCCAATTGTGATGACTGATCCTGTTGATGCCTGATGACGCAACTCAAATTCAGGGTCTCTCCTTCCTTCAAGTATTTCATAGTAGGTGCATAAATGATTTCCAGCATACTGTGTCCTGTGGTGGAAGAGAGCAGACATTAACTGAACTGACCTTAGTGCCAGGCCAGCTCCCCAGCCCTCTCCATTTGTTTATGCACTGTGAAAGCAGGGGCTACCTTATGCTCCAGACATGCACACAGTAACAGATACAGCAGTAAAAACAATACTTTTTCCCGCATGCAAGAGGAATAAAAATCTCTACTTCCTACCATAGATCTTGCGGCAAAGGCATTATATGAACAGCGTATTGTCTGTAAGCTTTGCAGTTTTCATAAAAATGGAAGGCGAGAGTCCTTTCTTCAAAAAAGAAAGCAAAAATATCAGGAAAGAGGGATATTGGGGGAGGTCGTGTTGGGGTTTTGTCTTCAATTTGAAGGGTTTTGTGTTCAACAAATATTGAACTATTCCATAGAAAGATAATATAAAAATACTGATCGACTCCTGATATGCTCTTTTGGGATCAGATTTCACCTCCTAGCATCCTGGGCAAAAGGCAGAAAACAAAAGGCTGAAAACATTTGGCAGAGCATGCCCCGCTGGAAGCTTAATGCAGTAGATATGGTTTCTTTCCCATCACCCAGACAGAATCTCTCAGCCACACCAACTAACTCATAAACAAGATTAGAAAAATGCCAACAGCATGCTTTTCCTTACCTGACACCAACATTGCCAGGGCTGCCATTTGGAACACCAGAATGGGGCTGCTGTCTCCAGCCCTAGTGAGGGACACTGAGATTAGCATCATCTTCTGCACTAAAAAAAGGAAAGAGAAGAAAAAAAACCATAAGCAGTTATCAATGAGTTCTTCTCATGGCACAGAGGAGAGCTAATGTCTCGTGGCTTGGTACTCCAAACCTGTTCCAGCACTTAAGAGAGCAGTTAAAAGCACACAGACCTTCCCCTGAAGCGATAAGCTTGTAAATGACAAAGTAATCCTCTGCATTTAAATAAGACAGAGACATGAAAGCACATTTCCTTTAGGGGGGGGGGGGGGGAAAAGGAA
>NW_009716514.1:39603-79776 GCF_000703405.1 Apaloderma vittatum
AAACAAACAAGACAACAGAGGCCACAAACCAGAACGCCCACATGTGCACATATTATCTGTAAACCCAAGTCGCAGGCAGCAGGGTTACCAAGGCTCAGAGGGCACTAGCTAAAACAGCTGAAAGTTAGGGCTCAGACCACAATCACACAACTAGTGCTGCAGTCTGCAGTGGACTAAGCAACTGTCAAGAAATTTCTAAAAACTAGCAAAAATCCTTTGTAATGGTTTCTTTTCCTCAGGAGGGCACCTGCATCAAATTTTTTGGCTAGGACAGGCAAGAGCTTGGCTCCTAGCAAACTGCCTTTGGACATTGAAATGAATGTTCAGAAAAACAGGTTACTGGCATCTCTTTTTCAACGGTGGGAAAAAAATATCAATTCTTGTTATTAATGTTACTCTATTTGCACTCTGAGTAGGAGAATTTTCATGTGAGCATCAGGAAAAAATAGAGAAATTCTGAGGAAAAAAGAATAACTATGCTTACCACCACACCTTCCTGTTTCAGACTAGTGTTAAGAGGCAGAAGAGCTTCTTTCTTCACCTCAGAATATGGATTTTCCTTTTCCCTAGAAAAGTAAAGCTGTCTTTCAGAAACATCTCTAAGTGCCAGACCAGCAAGTGGAGCTTGGCATGCTGCTGGGAGGGAGAAAAGCGAGAGCTGTATGCTTGGCCTCCTTTTTCTAAATGGATAGATGCCTTGAAAGATTCTGAGGTTAAAAAAGTAACCAAAAATCAAAAGCTTTCATTCTGTTTGTTTCTTTGTTTTCCTCCCCATTCCACCTACCGTCTTAGACTAAGACATGGAAGAAAGCCATGGCAAGACTTCTGGTTGTCCCACATTGTCTGATGCTTGTACCTGTGTACTTTTGTGACTCAAATCAGTTCTTCTCAGTATGCTCTGATCTTCTTGCTGGTAGGGAAGGACAGCAAAATAATCAGACTGAAAATGACAACCAAGCTTTTATCTGAACTTTTTATACTGCAAAGAGTTTCCTGTGTAGGCTATACTTCCAGGAAGTTGAAGATCTGGTTGGTTTCTCTGTATTTTAACTACAGCATCTATTCTTCACTTATCTTTCAGCTCTTTATTGGCTTTCTAAAAGGTTCCCCATACACTTTCTGGTGGCAAGCTTTCCATTACGGTTCAACTACCCAGAATCAGCAGATTTTATTGGCCTTTACTGGCTAAGTCCAGCTTATCTAACATTTCCTTTCTTAGATAACCCAGTAACTCTTGGACACTGAAAAGGCTCAAAAGAGGTTTCACTTTCAGAGTGCAGACAAAAAGCATGCGTTCAGTTGCTCTTTTAACAGTTTCTGAGATGTGCAGAACATAGTGGTTCATGTAAGAGGGACAATCAGAGCTGTCAGTTCAGTCTCTGCAACTTAGTAAAGCAATCAAAATCCCTGCTATTACCAGAAAGTAGTTCAGCATCCTAGGCGTGTGCTGTGTGCAGCAAAGCCATTAGTTTCCAGAGTTGCTTCCAAACTTTCTTAAGAAGACACCGTACAAGTGAAAAGTGCTGCCTTGAGGGCTCAGACACAAACATCAGCCATTCACAAAGCACGTGCCGTTCAGAGAGCAAAGCAAGATATTATTTTTCTATTCTTCCACTTTCTCTTATCTCAGGGCAATCCCAAAGCAATCATTTCTCCTGCAGAGCAAGCAATGTGTTCTTTGAAGCCCATTCAACATCAGGTCTGTCAGTGGAGCATAATCTCAGTTACTCCTCAGCCTTCACGATGGAGCCTGTGGATACATATTCATGAGCAAAAAAGACTCAACATGTCTCTGAGGTTTCTCCACAGAAATAGGACAGTGAACAGCCTTTTTATCTGAGAAAGGCCTAGGGAGGCTTTAAGCCAGCACCATGAGCTGTGCCTATGTTCTCAACAGGCATCTGAGCTGAGTAACAGAGGAAAATACTGAGGGTGCAATGGAACATCACCTAGCACACCCACCATGTTATTTCAAACAGGGCTTAAAAGAGGAAAAAAATCCCCTATTTCAAGCATTAAAAAAAAAAAAAAGCAAGCAACAAGGATCTACTTGCTGAGTAAACCTGAAGAGGTTCCAGTTTGGTTTAAGGCAAGTGAGATCTCAGATGTATCAGCCTCAGCATTAGGAAATTCATCAGATTCAGTACAACAGTTAACAAATTTTCATTTCAAGATCACAAGGCAAGGATATATCAGGGCTTGGAAAAACATAAATCACAAGATCAGACAATATATTTTCTGGTGCCCTCATGCATTCTATGTATTTCCTTCTTTAGGAACCTACCTTGTCACGAAAGAAAAAAAAGAAAAGATACTTTCAGCTCTTGTGTGTGTTTATATTAACTCAAAAGATAAAACAAGTGATAGATTTTAGCTGTTGAAACCATAATATTTTCATTCTACTTTGTTTAACAACAACAACAAAAGAAAAGGCAGCACAGGAGAAATACATACCCTAAAAAATGTGTCCTGAGGCTACTTTGAACTGTCGCCTTCAGGTACACACACCCATGACAATGAACGAAAAATTTCAAATAAGGCAAATTCCAGGATTTGTCTTAGTGTTATACAAATCATATTCAGATAGCAACAGAGAAAGCAAAGTTCAGTTTCACCTAAATCATCTGTTACAAAAAAAACCACTGGAGTCATGAGGAAAAACATATACAAAGAAATCCAAGTCAGACTAAGCAGTTCACAGCAACTGATCTGTAACTGGGTAACACTACATCCTGTATGTGCAACAGAGGCTCCAAAAGTGCATTTTGACGGACCGACTAAGTTTTCCTAGAACCAAATCCTGACAGCTCCAGCTTTCAGTTCTGTAAATGAGATGGTGGGAGAGCCTGGCCCTCATCAAATCGGTAAAGAAGGATCGTTCACCACTTTGGACACAAGTGCACCAGGAACAGGCATGACACAGCTGTGCACCAGATGTTCTGGATTCCTAATATTCCTGCCTGTAGTCTTGATATCTAGATCCCTGTCTTTGCCCTGATCACACAGCAGGACTGCATTTTGGCAGCATTGGTCTACAACTCGACGATGTCCAAAAGACACAATTTCACCCTCTCACTTTACCTCAGTTAAAGACCTGGTTTGCTGGGTTTGCTTTTGTAGAAATGCCACTTCATCCTTATACATCTTGTGCATTGGCTTCTATAAATGACAAACGGGTTGTCATTTTTACTTTCTTACATGTAGAATAAATAAGTAATAAAAAAAAAATCATCAAAACCCGAGAGTTCTATAAGAAATATAAACATAAGGCTTTTTCCCATCGCGATCATTATTTTTATCAACCACGTGGTGAAGCAATTTAGAAATAATTTTGAAGACAACACAAAGAACTTAGAAATTTTGTACCTCAATATATATACATTCTGTAACTGTAAAGAAAGTAGGTCCAGGTAACAATTAGCAGCTTCACTGGTCCTTTAAAAAAAAAATAATCAAAATAATGAAATCAATAACATCAACCAAATAACAAAAGCAAGCAAATCTTGAGAAATCGACACTCTGCTGTTGCCTGGGCTGATTAAATATGTAATTTCACAGTATTACAGTGAATCAACATACTAACATAGTATGAGAATTCTAGACAATAACAACATTCTCAAGTTTCAATTCCCTTGCTTAATATAAATGTCTTCCTGATTTAAGTGTCTATTAGCTATTTTTTCCTTACACCTTACTTTTACTAAGTGCAATTACAGGGGGCTCATAGTCCATCATCCTTCAGAAGGACACAATGGGCTTTAAAGAAGGTATGACAGTTAAATCACACAGCAGCAACTTAAAATACAACCATCAACACAAGAGAATCTGACTCAGTGACGAGTTGCAGTTTAAGTTTAGGAAATCATTAGAGGACTCTGTTGGGAATCTCTCGTGTGCACAAATTAAAACCAAGAGATAATAATACAACTTCTCCCCACAATGGCACAAGAAACAAGAAGCACAGAAGAGTAGAATAAACTGTATCTGCTTAATTTCTAGAGAACTTGTCGTTGGCTATGCAGATTCAAATATTGCAAAGCTTACTGCCCCCCACACATGAGTTTCATTCAGGCTCATACTGGCTTCCCCAGTGACATAAATCATAGAATCACAGAATGGCCCAGGCTGGAAGGGACCTTAGAGATCATTTAATCCAACCTCCCTGTCATGGGCACCTCTCAACTAGATCAGGCAACACATGGGGACCGAGCGGGGATCAAACCCGCGACCTTGGTGTTATTAGCACCACGCTCTAACCGACTGAGTTAATCTTCAAATTCAGGTCATCTCTGCACAACCTGACCAAACAAACAGTTTAATGTAACTTCACCTATGCTGGCGGATAACAGAATTTTTCTTTTTCCTTTTCTGGTCTTTTCTTCTTGAGAAGGTATGTCCTGCTTGCTCCAGTTCTCAACTCAGTTTGGCGTTTCAGGATCACTTAGTTTTTTAGGCCCAGATGTAGTCGTGTCACTCAGGATGATCTTCAAGACAGGCAATAAGCTAAGATGTAGGTGTGTATTATTGCCTAGAAAGTTTGAGTGCCATCTTCCATTTGAAATCAGGGACACGAGCTCTGCTGTCACCAAAACCTGTTTTACAACCAAGTCACCTTTATTTCCATGTATGCATTTAATGGAGATTTATTCTGTCCTTAGTACTTAGGCATGAATTTCTGGTAGGACCTGTTGCTTGTTTGGAGAGGATTCTAAACAAATAAATATAAGCTCATAACCAACTCCACTGGCTTTTCCACCATATTAAAGCAATTTGTTTTTATACTAGGTTGTTTTCTTTTCTCATATTAGTGTAATCTTGAGTTCAAATAATGTCTAGATTTATGTTGTTCCCAAAGTTTATAATAACGAGTTTCGATAGTTACGCAGGCAAAAGGCTGCATTCTGCATTTCTGCAGCGCCAGGCATAGCAGTAGCCATTTCCTTTCTGTGATAACACATAAGAAGCCTTTCAAAGCCACAAAGTGACAAGAACTAATAAAGAGCAGGCATTATCCACCCCCACGTTTCTATTAACAGTTCCATAAGCATCATATAAGCCTCATCGAAGCAGAAGAAAATAGCTTCCCCAACGCAAAAGAAAATACCCAGCGAAAATGGAAACTTCTACAGGAAGTTTGTATTTCTCTTTGCCTTCAAGGCTACATTCAGCCTTTCCATTATGATCACTGAACTCAGAAAAAGAAGTAAATGAATGCTATTCCAATTTAAATCCTCCTTGGAGCAGATGCACCCAGTAAGAAATTTGAAGGAAAAGTTTGGAACTTGGCATAAAGAAGAGTCAAAATTATTCTCCTGGATTCCATGAAGCAACATCATTTACATCTGCTGAGACTAATGCATCTTGCTCCTCCAGACATCAGCTCAGCCTGAGCTTAGGGTAGTGAAATGTCAGGATGGCATCTTTATTGACAAAGTGAAATTAGATACTGAATAATACAGAGGTTAATACAGAACTTAAGAACGTTTCCTGGATGGGTTACAGACCGGGGCGGGGGGGACGGTGGAAGGAGAAGGGGGTACAAAGTGGGACACAAACAGTAGGAAGAAAGAGGACTGGAAGATGGGAAGAGAAAGAGGTTCATGCCTGCTGCTGTCAAAGTCTTAGGCCTGGATAGTTCTTGTCTATTGTTTTGGAGGAAAAGTATGTGCTTTCTATACTGATTGTATAAACAGCTCTTCCTCATGCTCCTTGAAGAAAATAGTGAAGCAGACATAGTACTTATTATTTATACATTTCAAAAGCAAAGGAACACAGTCTGCTGTCAAATTCAGAAATCTAACTCTAGAGGGCAAGAAACGCACATGCAACTGAGATCCAAGTAACTTCTTCTGTTCTGTCATAGATCAAGAAAAAGCAGTTTTATAAGGGCACATAATAAAAAGCAAGCTCCATGTGCTGCGTGGAAAAATACCCCAACAGACTAGTAGATTTATAGCATTATTTTTTATGTTTCAGCTGCTTGCATGTCCAAAGACTATTGAGTGATACAGCAATTAAAAGGCAGAACTGAAGAAATACACGTCCAGAAAATGCCCAACAGAAGGAGCTGAAAAGAAAAGCCTTCCCACATGTTACAAGTGCCTGAGGGAAGACAAGAATTCCAAAGGCGTGGCCATTTGAGCAGCATTAATCAAACCAACTTCAGCTGCTGTATCCAAATAGTCCGGTAGACACTCTGATTGCTGTACATGCATGTGAATACATATACATGTATATAGCCATTTACTATGAACAGATATACGTCTCCACTGAAAAGTCTACTTACCTCACATAATTCCTTGGTTTTTTAAGACCTTTGAATTTCTTCCTTAATAGAAATTTCCAGTTTTTAACATTCATTTCAGCTTGGAATGACAGCAAAAGAAGCTGCACAGATATACCTCACAGTAAACTCAGTAAAAAAATGTGCATCTAAAAGCCCAAGTTCATGATCAATACAGCATATTTGTTGAATAGCTAAAGAAGAAAGCATTGTTTATAATTTATATTCTCCAGTAAAAAGGTCACTAGGGAAGGCAATTCAATATTTAAAGCACAAAGAGCAAAGCCTGGGGGAACAGGACTGCCAGTATAATTCCTTACTGACAGATCCAGGCTATAAAAAATACCTTTCTTTGCTGTGAGCACAGGGACAGTAAATGCTTTTTTTTCATTTTCTCCCCCATTTTTTAGGAAGACATAAGCTCAAACCACTAGAAGGAGGGGTATTCTCCCCTTCCTGTGAAAGCCTGCAAACCCGCAGGACTGCAGTGTCATTCCCGTTCGCTTTCCCTTTTTTTTTCCCCTTACTCTCTTTACCATATCAGGAACATGTGGTCACCAGAAGAGAAAGAATTAATTACCACTTGCCTATGTGCAGGATGACTGATGAATATTCATTTGTTAGCTCAGATGGACTTTGCCTCATGATTAAGGAGGACTTCAGTGAACCAAATATTTCTATTATCAAATCACACGGTGCTTTATGTAACACTTGCCAAACTAGAGTGGAAAAACAGTTGCTGGCAAAATATGGGGCAAAGGGAAAGGGTTGTACCGATTTTGAACAGCTTAAATAAAAGAACAAATAAAATACGCCTTCATATTACTCTGCTGAAGCAGACCTTAAAACAGCACAAGGCTCTGATTTACAATCCCTGTCAGATTTAGCTGTGGAAGGAAAGACTTAGCTGAAGAGGCTGCTGCCCCCTCGGACAAGAGCAGCAGCTCCTTCAGGGAGCATACCTCTACCTGACAGAGGTTGCAAATCACAACCTTCAGCCATCGCAGTTCAGAGCCTTGTATATTAGCGTAAATTGAAAATGATGTTGCCTCTTGTAATATATTGGGTTGTGGTGGTTTAGGCCAGGTGTGCCACCTTTCTGAAACTCAGCTGGAGGGGCATCATATTCTGCAGGGAGGAGGGGATAGCTTTACAGTTGTCCCAGCTGGAGTCAGCAGAGGACATGAATAAGCCTGTTTTCTCCCAACATGCAGCATTTGAAAATGAATTTTCATTAAGTAGTTCGCTACGAATCCAAGGAAAAGATGGCACTGCAAGGGGACTGGTGAGCTTGTGGTAATATAGGTAAATATAAGTAAACAAGTACTGTTTAGAAGTCTCAATTAAATCAGCTTTTAAGGGATGTACATGCTTCCAGGTAAGGAAGTTCAGTTGCGATCCGTTTAATCACTATCACAAAGATTTAAGAGAGAGAATATTTTTACAGCAAAAATATCCACATAAACCTTTTGTCAACAGAACAATGCTGGCAGCAATGCATATTTTTGAGCACAACTTCCTTTTCAGAACGAAACATATGAACTATATTCAAATTTAGGGTTGAACTCCTTGTATAACTGTGTTAATAGCAAAAGGCATCCTTTAGTCAACAGACTGTTGTTACTTTACACCTGTATTATAAACATTAAAGATCCACTTCACCAATCATTCATTAATAGCTCCGTTTTCTACTCCTCTCATCCAGCAGAATGGCCATGAAAGTGGTTTCCTCAACATCTCTTAACATAACCTTGGTGAGTCACAATTTAGAAAAACAAAACAAAATCATATGTAAAAAAAAAAATAGAAGTGATCCAGAGGCTAGCTACATCTTTTTTCTCTCTCTCTTCTTTTTATTTAAAAAAAACCCCAGCAAAATCACAACAAAAAAAACCCCACACAACAAAAACCTCGGACAAAAATATGTATAACCTCTTCAGATATAAGTAATTTAAATAAGGATCATCATCCTCATACCAATGGGCAGACACTCTCCTCACGTCTGTGTCCAAAAAAGAGGTCAGGAGGTGACCTGGGCCACATAGTTTCTGACAAAGTGAGACTTTGGTGAATTGCACTTACTGAAACAGTGGCTTGGCACACCACCAGCTGTGCCAGCTTTGGCTATCTCCACTCTGCCAGCGCTGTGGGACTCTGGAACAAGTTAGATGTACCCACAGTTTCAGGCTACTAGAATGTGTGCAGCACAGCTCCCGCCTTGTTTCAAATGCTAAGTAGGAAAAATACAATTACTGTCACAATTGCCCATTTGTCAGCAGAGGAGACATTCACCCTTCCTTGAAGCTGGGCAGCTCTTCAGGTTATTATGAAGAATGTGTGGACAAGGATGCCGAGGCACTTTCTGTCACCGCTATGTGCTCAAGTCAACTTCTTTGAAAGCCTTTGAGAGGATCAAAACAAGGTGCCTCAGACAGACAATAAAGAAACATCTCCACAGTTAGTACTATCATTCCAAGTGGCCTGCTGGAAGCACTAGAAACTCAAAAGTTTTTGCTTTTACAAAAGCCAGAGCTCCTAGCATGTACTAAAGTTAAAAACACACATGCTGAGGAAACCTACTAGAAAATTACTGTTTCTGATAATTTTTGGTAACATGGGTAAGCATCACAGAATTTCTCCTAACCGAACATGAGAAAAGCTCTGGCAAAAAGAATGACTGAAAATATTTTGTAAATGTTAACCCACAGGAGAATGCAATGAGGATAGGAACAACCTGGGTTTAGATGATAGGAACAACCAGGCTATAGACGAAAATACTTTGGAAAAAGCAGAGCCCCCCTGAAATCTAGTCCCTGTTCTAACAGAACCACACCACCCATGTCACTGTGACCAACTTCCACAATATAAGAATACTGTTGTTTTCCCAGGTTTTATGAATTTTTCCAAAGTGTTGAAGTAAAGTCTCTCTTTTTTTAATTAGATTCCTCATTTTTATACCTGTATGAATATGCTTGAGAACACTCTTCCAAAAGGCTTAAAGAACCATAAGAAGAGTTATTGCAAGATGCTTTTACTTTGATCCATTCTTAAATAATTTTCATTCTACTGGTGGAAGGATAGGAGAATTTTTAATTGTTTTACCTCAAGGGCTTGTCAGCATTGCATTCACTAGTACACCTTCCATACAGTTTACACCTCAGCCCCACAGATGCCAAGATCAGCTCTAAGACATGCAGGGTCGTGTTCTTGAGCACACACGCAGGTACATCCTCCTCGAACTGAGTCATCAGCATCCCATTCAACCTGCTGTCATGGCTCAGGGCTAACCACCTGTCTCAGCTTGAAGAACCTTCATCTCACTATCCTCATCCAGTCTCTGTCTTATCTGTCTGAAAGATTGCAACCAGAGGACAGGGCAGGGTCTGACTTTTCTGGTGCTTACATTGGAGGTCAGGTTTTTAGATTGTCTGTTATGCAAGGAAGAATGACTCCTAGTCACAACAGGCTTGAAAATCCACTTAGAGTAAGTGGATTACAGTAAGGCTTTTATAACACCAAGGACTATTCTGCTGCAGCATATTCAAGTTATGCTTATTTCTATTCCCTTTCCTTTGAATTAAACAGTTGGAGCAGACCGCCAAGGAAAACACAGGTATTAATTCTAAAAATCCAGTTCCACAGCAAGTTAATCAAGTTAATGAGGGAAATAAGTCATTTTAAAGCTTCCTGAAATTGAATGAGCTTTTTTTAACAAGAACTTCACACAGCCAATTCATTAAGTATCTTGACATAACAAGATCTCAAATGAGGAGTTTAGAAACACCATCAGTTCAGTCCATGTCTGTGAACATATCCTGTACATGCTTATGGCCAGTGAATAAGATGCCCTTGTGGTGCGTTGATTCCAACCAACAGCCAAACACCCACTCCGACTCCCTCTTACTCCTCTCCTGCAGGAAAGTGAAGAAATAAAAGGAAGGCAAGAAGATTTGTGGGTTGAGATAATGACAGTTTGATAGGGAAAGGAAAGCTGCACATACAAGCAAGCAAAGAAAAACAGGAATTCATTCACTACTTCCCATCAGCAGGCAGATTCTTAGCTACTTCATGGGAGGCAACACCTTGATATGCACAATAGCTGCCAGGGAAGACCACCATAACCACACACATGTGCCTTCCTCCTCCTTTCACAAGGCTTTTAATGCTGAGCACAGCATCAAATGCTACGGAATGTCCCTTTGGTCAATTTGAGTCAGCTCTCTCGGCTTTGTTGCCTCCCAACAGCTTGCTCATCCCCAGCCTACTTGCTTGGGAGACCATATGGGAGAGAATGCTTGAGAGAAAGCAACAACAGCCAAAAAAAAGCGGTGCATTATCAACTCTTGTCTTAGCCACAAAGGCAAAGCATCATGTGAGCTGCCATAAAGAAAGTTAACTGCATCCCACTCGGACCCAGTACAGTCCCTTCTTCTATATCATTCACATCATGCTCAGGTCACACCTTATCTGATACATGTAAGTATCCTCTGACCCATTCATACATTGTTAAATTTCTATACCCCACTCAAACCTTTTCATTCTACCTGTTTCTCATAACTGAAATTACTTCTAAACCAACACTTAACAACTTATATTGCATACTTCAATCATCTTTACAGCCGATAGTCAAGTTTACACATCCTCATTAACCACTATGCCTTGTCCCTTGACATATACAAGTATATCTTCATCTCATGTCCACCATGCTCCATCTCATCCAAATGTCCTCAAGAGCAGTCAACGACTTTGATCCTATCTGTCAAGGAGATCACTCAGAACAGGAGAAACAGCATGTGGGATTGTTGAGCTCCAAGACCTCTTGGACTGGGTCAGTGCTGTATTTGTCTAGTTCCTTGTGAGACTCATTCTCCATTAGTTTGGGTGATTCCTGCTGTATTACTTCCTATATCATACAAGTCAAATCATGGATTATTTTCCCCCAGGGATGAATATCCTTGAGATACACACCAGATTTCCACTTCCTTCTGCACTACCCACCAAGTGCACTGGGTCCTTCAGCAAAGACAATCCCATCAATGGGCTTGCTTTTTCCCTAGGGAGAGCAGCCTACACTGCATTTCACAGACATTTACCTACAGGTACTGCAAGGACCTCATCTGCACCCACAGTAT
This sequence comes from Apaloderma vittatum, assembly GCF_000703405.1. Lineage (NCBI taxonomy): Eukaryota > Metazoa > Chordata > Aves > Trogoniformes > Trogonidae > Apaloderma > Apaloderma vittatum. Next base: position 51,019 of record NW_009716514.1, read on the forward strand.
GTAGGGGTTTTGCTTGGGCAGAACCAAGGCAGGTAGCAGATCATCTCTACTCTTTCTGGGGTGTCACGATACAGAATTTGACTTTCAAGGCTCAGGATGGCGTTTCAAGGAATGACATGGTTTAAAGGGTATGTCTCCAGTCACACAGTAAACACTTCCACCATGGTAAACACATAGTACTGGCCTTGGCAGGTGCAGTGGTCCAGTACAACCAATTTGTCAGGACTCACCGTATTCATCTCCCAGCCCTCTCCCTCCCTCTGTTTCAAGACTTTACTTACATGGGTTACTTGACTGCAGTGCGAGTTTCATGTGTGTGATAGCCACTCCTTAATCACAAGCCCATCTTTCCATTGTATCTCTCCTAGCTACTGTCCTTATCTCGAATTCTTCAAGCTTTTTCATCCTGTTTCCCCCCTCTGCCCTATAGAGGAGGGGAGCAATGCAGCTCAACAGGCATCAGGCTGCTGGTCAAGGTTAACTCTTTACAGTCCTTTTTTTGGCATCCAACATGGGGCACACAGATTTGAATCAGTAACCTTTTGATTTGCAGTCAAATGCTGCTGGCCCAGGTCAATCCACCACAATCCAGACCTGCTCCCTACTCACGGTTTAATCCCAGCAAGCAACTCAGACACATGCAGCCACTCCCTCACTCCCACCACAGTGGGATGGGTAAGAGAATTGGAAGGAGTAAAAATGGGAAAACTCATAGGTTGAGATAAAGACAATTTAAAGCTAAAGTGAAAGCCATGCATGCAAGCAAAGTAAAACAAGGAATTCATTTACCCCTTCCCTTGGGCAGGTAGATGTTCAGCCATCTCCAGGACAGTAGGGCTCCATCACATGTAACTGTTACTTGGGATGACAAACATCATCACTCCAAATGTCCCCCCCTTGCTTCTTCTTCCTTCACCTTTACATGCCGAGCATGATATCATATGGTGTGGGGTATCACTTTTGTCAGTTGAGGTCAGCTGTCCTAGCTGTGTCCTCTCTCAACCTCCTGTGCACTCCCAGCCCACTCACTGGTGGGATGGTGTGAGGAGCAGAAAAGGGCTTGACTCTGTGTGAGCACTGCTCAGCAGCAATAAAAACATTCCTGTGTTATCAGCATTGTTTTCACCACACATCCTAAACATAGCCCCATACTAGCTACTACAAAGAAAATGAACTCCGCCTTAGCCAAAACTAGCCTGTTCTCCACCTCTTATCCCATATTTTTTACATCATGCTCAGGCACCACACTATCCAATATAATCTCATTAACCACCACCCCCATCCTTTGATATGATATACAGGTATCATTTCCTTAGTTTAAGAACTACCTCTGTAAAACGTCCATAAAATGTCCACAAAAGTCCATAATATCATTCACAGAATCACAGAATCACAGAATCACAGAATCACAGAATCACAGAATCACAGAATCACAGAATCACAGAATCACAGAATCACAGAATCACAGAATCACAGAATCACAGAATCACAGAATCACAGAATCACAGAATCACAGAATCACAGAATCACAGAATCACAGAATCACAGAATCACAGAATCACAGAATCACAGAATCACAGAATCACAGAATCACAGAATCACAGAATCACAGAATCACAGAATCACAGAATCACAGAATCACAGAATCACAGAATCACAGAATGTTAGGGGTTGGAAGGGACCTCATCTAGTTCAACCCCCCTGCCAGAGCAGGATCACCTACAGTAGGTCACACAGGAATGTGTCCAGATGGGTTTTGAACGTCTTCAGAGAAGGAGACTTCACAACCTCCCTGGGCAGCCTGTGCCAGTGCTCTGTCACCCTCACAGTGAAAAAGATTTTTCTAATATTTTTGTGGAACTTCCTATGTTCTAGCTTGTATCCATTGCTCTTTGTCTTGTCATTTGGCATAACTGGAAAGAGCCTGGCTCCATCCTCCTGACGCTCACCCTTGACATATTTATAAACATTTATGAGGTCACCCCTCAGCCTCCTCTTCTCCAAGCTGAAGAGACCCAGCTCCTTCAGCTTTTCCTCGTAAGAGAGATGTTCCACTCCCTTCATCATCGTATGTTCACTGAGTTCATTTTAGTCTATGACTTTGGCCTCTATCTGTTACGGTGGTCACTCATGACAGGAGAAGTGGCGTGTTGCATGGAGTTATCAGACAGCAAAGCCAGGTCAGGTTACTGCTATGCTTGTAGTGCTTTGTGAAAGACTTGTCCTCCACTGGTTCAGGTGGTTTCTGCTATAGTAATTTCCATTACATGCAACTCAAATCCCAGGTTACAACAATCCGAAGGTATTTCCATTACAATCTCCACCCTGGTCCCTTTGGATCAGACCATAGGGTTTAACATGGCAATGAACTCCTCCCTTTGTCCCTGCTCCAGCTTGAACTTATCCACAGACTGCAGTCCCGTAGGGTTGTACCTGCTCCAAGTGGGGCCTTATCCATGAGCCACAGTCTCTTCAGGGCTATACCCGCTGTGGCATGGACTTACCCGTAGCCACAGTCGCTCTGAGGTGCACCTGTTCCAGCATGGCCTTACCCACAGCTGCAGTCCCTCCAGGGGCATACCTGCTCTGTCATGGGCTTATCCACAGCCACATGTTTTGAGGTGCTCCAGCATGAACTCATGTACAGGCATGGATGCTTTAAGGCATGCCTGCTGCAGCATGGACTTATCCAGAGCCACAGACACATGCTCCGAGGTGTACCTGCTCCGGCATGGACTTACTCACTGCCACAGACACTTTGGGGTGTTCTGCTCCCATAGGGACTCATCCACAGGTGACATTCCCTTTGACTTGAGCTCATGCTGGAGTTCCAGCCTGCCCAGTACAGCAGTGATTTCCTGGCCATCTGCCAGCCCAGGCACGTCACTACTGCTGTTATCGGAATGTTCCCAGGCGCAGCAGAGTGAGATAAGCAGTGCAGCAAGCAGCGAAAGCAAAGAGCTGTCACTAACGAGCACTAGACTAATATACAGTAAGGCAAGCAAGCCCCACAGCAAGCACCAGGGCCTGTCAATTAATAGCTAAACAGCAATAACAGCTATAAATTCCATCTAGCACATTCCAATCAAATTTGTCATTATCTTGAATGCTTTGAGCCCTGTGCTGGGCACCAGAAAGGATCGTCCTGGTTTAACTCAGCCAGCAACTCAGCAACACACAGCAAACACGTTTGCTCAGTATTCCTCGGTGGGATGGGGGAAGAGAATCAGAGGGGTAAACGTGAAAAAACTTGTGGGTTGAGATAAAGACAATTTAAAAGGTAAAGCAAAAGCTGCACACAAAAGCAAAGCAAAATAAGGAATTCACTCACCACTTCCCATGGGCAGGCAGGTGTTCAGTCACCTCCAGGAGAGCAGAGCTCCATCATACGTAATGGTGACTTGGTAAGACCAATGCCATCACTCTGAATATTCCCCTCCTTGCTTCTTCCACCTCCAGCTTTATATGCTAAGCATAATGTCATGTGGTGTGGGGTAACCCTTTCGTCAGCTGGGGTCAGCTGTCCTTGCTGTGTCCCCTCCCAACCTCTTGTGCACCCCCAGCCCACTCACCGGTAGGGTGGTGTGAAGAGCAGAAAAGGCCTTGATGCTGTGTGAGCAGTGCTCAGCAGTGACAAAAACATCCCTGAATTATCAACACTGTTTTCAGCATAAATCCTAAACATAGCCCCAGACTGGCTACTATGAAGAAAATTAATTGTATCCCAGCCAAAACCAGCACATCCCTTTAAGACATTTCTGATAGATGGAGAAGGTTCTTGCCCAGAGCAAAGATCAGACTTTCCTCAGATGACCTCCTTGACTGAGCTTTTGACTATGAGTAAAACAAATTCCAAAGCTGCTGAGAAATGCATGTGATTAGCACTTCTGCAGGCAAGGGCAAGGCAGACTATCATAGATTTAACATATTCAGAGAAACTTGGTTAAATAAATCATCTTTTAAATCAACCTTTGTCCAATCAAAGTCCAGTCTTACTTATAGGTACAGACACAGAAGGGATAGGAAAAGAGAATTCCTGTGACGGCTGCTCCACACAGACATACAGGTAAGAAATTCCTTTTTTGCTCATCCCCCTTGCCTTAGAAAAACTCTTTTTCATGATCCCACTAATTTTTCATATAAAGCTTCCATGGATTAAAAAGAGTAGTATGCAGTGCACTGTAAACTGTCCTCCATTTCTAACTGAAGAAATAACTTCTCCCATAAAAGTCTACTGTTTCTTCAGCTTTGTATACTTCAGGAATTAGCACAGATTCCCAATGTTTGTCAAGAAAAAAAATGTTTGGAGTTGTAGCTGAAATCCATGCAGTTTGATGTGTTCTCAGCAGTGCCCAAATAATAGGGCAGTCTATCCCTAGATGGAGTTAGTCCCAGTGCAACAACACAGAGGCTCAAAAAGAGCGCAAAGCACCTGACCAAGGGGAACAAGTGAACCACGATCTGCAGAATTCCTATCCCTGCACGCCAAAATGCCCCGTATTCTCCAGCTTCAGTGGCATCTGTGCCAAACCACCACCACTAATCCATACTGTTCTATATGCTGCCCAATTAACCTCCACAATGCTCTTTCAGGTTCAACAGCAGTCTGTAGCATGGGTGAGAGAGACAGAGGTGGCTCTGCAGTAGGCTGCTATTATGGAAGGATTTGATCGTCAGCTACTTTATTGAAAAAAGGAAAAGAAAAAAAGGCCAGTTCCCACATACATTAGTCACACAGGTGATATAAAGAGAATAACTCAGAGTTGTAAGGAAATCTTTACATGTAAACAGATTAATTTTCTTAGTATTCATCAGGCTGTGATTAATGGTTAATCCCTGTAACACAATTTAGGCCTTTTGACAGACTTCTGTCAGTAGAGGAAGGCAGAAAAAAAATCTTCCAGTAAAATACAAATCAAGTTTGACCATTACCTGGAGGAGGTTGTCTTTATTCATCGGTCCCCATGTGTCGCCTGATCTAGTCGAGAGGTGGTGTCCCTGGTGACAGGGAGGCTGGATTAAATGACCTCTAAGGTCCCTTCCAGCCTAGGCCATTCTATGATTCTATGATTCTATGATCTTGTTTGGATCTTTGGAAGGAGTTACTAAGACAACTATCTTTGGAGTCGCTCCCTTGTCACAACTATTGCTTAGTTGCAGTATTTAGTACTCCTGCTAATGATATGCATCATCCCAAGGCAGAGTTTGATTACATCATAAAAGCATAGAACACTCTAGGTTAGAAGGGGGAGGTCATCGGTCCAATGCTCCATGCAAAACACGGCCAACTTAGATTGGGTTGCTCACGGCCACATCGAAGTAAGTATCTCCAAGGACAGAGATTCCACAGCCTCTCCGGGCACCTGTTCTAGTATCTGACAGCCCCCAAGATGAAGAGTTGTCCTTATGGCTTTCTAATTGGAACTTCCCTTTCTGCAGCCTGTGTCTGTTGCCTCTCATCCTACCACTGTTAACTTCCAAAAACAGTCTGGTTCTGTGTTCTCTACACAATCTGGTAGGGATTTCTATTCCCAAACCTGAGCAAATCCAGCCCTCTCAGCCTCCTTAAACACTGCACTCCAAAACCTAAATCACCCTAGTGGACTAGCTCCAATACATTAATTAGTTGGGGAAATCAAAACTGGAGACAGCACTCACATGTGGTCTCACAAGTGCCAAGGAGGAAGGAACAATCCCTTCTATTGACCTGCTAGCTACATTCTGATAGCATCCAGTATACAGTTGACCTTCTTCACCACAAAGGTACACCTCTGACTCATGTTCAATTTGGGCACTTCAGTGCTGTCCAGCAACGTTGCCTTCTGGTCAGACAGCAGTCAGCCTATATTGTATATGCTCTAGATGCAAATTTGTTTTTTCACTTTTCATTGTTGAGCTTCATGAGTTCCCTGTAAGCCCATTTCTCCAGACTGCTGAGGTCCCTCTAAATAGCAACTCTAACCTCCAGGCTATTGACTGCTCCCCCTCAATTTGGTATCCTCTATCAGCTTGATGAAGATGTTGTCTGTCTCACTGTCCGTATCATGAAGATGTTAAATGGTATCAGCCCCAGTCGAACCTCTAAAGAATGCCACTAATAATTGGCCAACAGTTGGATTATATACCACTGATCAAACCCCTTCGAACCCAGTGGCCTAGCCAATTTTCTGCATCATCTAGTAGTCTGCTTATCCAGTACATGTGTCACCAAATTGGCTACACTGTCTGTACTAGAGACAGTATCAAAGTCATTGCAAAAGTTAAGGTGAACAGTATCCACTGCGCTCTGCCTGTCACAGAGACAGTCCACTTGTCAGGTAAAGCAATCGGGTTCATCAGGTATCATAAACAAGCAAACCCACACTGTCTGATCCCAAACACCTTCCTGTCTTTGGCATATGTGCCTTGACACAGTTCCAGGAGAATTTGCTCCAAAACCTCCAGAGGACAAAGGTCACTGCCTAATAGCAATCTGGTAGCAATCCCCAGCATCAAGTATACTCTTTAACCAGGTGGCCTCAAATTCTCTGGGGAAGTAACATAGCACCCTGGAGACACTGACTGGAAATTCTGCTCCAGTTGTCACAAATTCATCGAGGAATCACTTGAATCAAACTACTGCAGTTACTGCAGCAGCCTGTCATTTCTGAACCAAATTTCTTTTCTTTACTTTCTCACACAATGTCACAGTTTTATACTGATTACATCTCGTGTCAATGTTAAAGTCATGAGGGTTGGAGATAAACTTTTAGTCAGGCAGCACACTGAGGCTTTATGGTCATTCCAGGATTCATATGAGAATTGCAAGGTAAGCATACTGTCTCAACTCTCTGTTTTGCTCCACACAGAACAGGCAGTGTTAAATTACCTCTCCTGCACACGATTACCTTATGGCACGTTCACATTGTTAGGTGTATTCTGAACATTCCACGCTTTCATTAGACTTCATAATACCTGCATTCATCTTACCCAGATCTCACACATAATGACATATCAAAGTGAAACAGCTCCGTTCGTTCCTCTTTATAACAGAATCAAAGACTGCTTAATTAGGATTCAGAGGCAGAGGCAAACATGGGCAGCTCCAAGAACTTTGACTCTATCAGTAACTTCTAAAGAACACAGAAATAAAGCAAGCATCCCATTTCATATGAAAACTGAGACTTAAGCATCAAACCCAGCTGGAAGAAAAAAGAGCCCAGAGAGGTAATGGAGCCTCCCTCCTTGGAGATATTCATCACAAGCTATCTGGGCTTGGTCCTGGGGAACTGGCTCTACGTGGTCCTGCTTGAGCTGGGGGGCTGGAACACATGACCTCCAACCTTGCCCATTCTACAGTTCTGTGAAATCCCATTTTGTCACATAACTTTCCTATAGCGTTCCAGTATCTTTGTGCTGCCAGTATTTTTCCTCTGTAAGACTTCATTCTGGTATTAAAAACTCACCTCAGTTTTCAGTATGTTATCACAGGCAGACAACTTCTTTCTTCCAGTTCTGCATCTTGCGAAGGGAAAGGCGGAAGAGGGATTGGTTTCTTCCCTCCTAGCCTTAACTAGATTCAACTCTGCACCACTGGATTTTCTGGGAAATGAAATCCCAAGAATTCTGAAGCAAACTGCCTCAGTTTGTATTTAGAGGGAACATATCTAGGTGAGCTTACACTTTTTTTCCATCCTGTCTGGTAGAGATGACTTCTGTCCTCCAGCCCCGAGAATGTGTAATGACAAAAAAGCCCCAGATGAGCTATGGATTCTACCTTCGGATTGAGAAAGACACAGCAGGGCATCTCATCCGGAACGTGGAAAAGAACAGTCCAGCAGAGGAGGCTGGCTTGAAGGATGGAGACAGAGTCCTCAGGGTTAATGGTGTGTTTGTAGACAAGGAAGACCATGCACAGGTACATCTCTGTTTAGTCTGGGATCCATGTCCCCATTACCAAGATCCACTGTCACTATGTGAAGCTTTCTCTTTTTATGGCATCTTTGACTAGGAAATCCGAGAGTTGAGTCAACTGCTTAGAGTATCTCCCTCCATCATTCCTTACCCATTATGGACACAAAATGTCTTTGAAGTGCCTAAGCAGAAGGATGAGACAACAAAAATAGTAGACAATGCAACCCTTCTTGGGGAAAGTTTTTAGGTCCATTACTCTAGCACCTGCTTGCCATTTCACCTTCTCCACTACAGGTGGTGGAGATTATCAAAACCAGCGGGAATTCTATTGTACTTCTTGTTCTGGATGGCACATCCTATGAAAAGGCAAAAAAGGAGGGAGTGAACTTGGAAGAGCTGACTCAAAAGGTGTCAACAGGACAGCAGCAGTCCCTGCCGCCCATGGACAATGGAGCAATCACTGCAGTTCCACAACCCCGACTCTGCTACCTAGTAAAGGAGGAGAAAGGCTACGGCTTCTCTCTGAAAACCATAGGTGAGCCTGGGGACAAGAGATGGCAGAGTGTGTGCGTGTATGCATGTATGTGTGTGTGTATATATATACACATATAAATACATATGGCAGAAGGAACAGAGGCAACTACAATTAACAGATGGGGCCAGCGGAGACACACAAACTGCTCTTGCTATCAGAAAGAAAATGAGAAGCAACAAGATGAGTTCAGATCCATCTGCACCAGGTCCATTTCTGCACCATATATGCAGTGCATGGTTTTCTGAGGAACACATTTCTTAGGGGTTGAAGATTTGGAGAAAAATAAAATTTAAAAAAAAAAGAAAAAGAGATAAAAAGAATAAGCTATTTTCTGCTCGTTATTTAAGCCCACTTACAAAAACCAAACTTGCACCCCTCACTCAAATACAAAATATACACTCAAGATACTACACTAAGTTGTTCTATTCCTCCAAATCATCTCAGAAATCAGCACACAAAGTTCTAGACAGCTGTAATAAACATTGTTCCTGATTTGTAACTTAAGTCATTAAGAAAGAAAGGGAATTTGAACCTATTCCACATATGTCTTTCTTCCAAGGCCAGTCAACTGAATAGGGAAAGCCCTCTGGAAAGCATCACCTCTAAAGAGCGTAGTTTGGAATGCAATGTAACTAGAGGACAAAACAGAGAAAACAAACACAAAGTTATGAAATGTATAAAACAACAACAAAACCAACTCTTCCCTTCAAATTTGGGCCAGGAGGGCAGAAGGGAGGAAAAGGGAAAGGAATCAAATCCTTTCCAGCTATCTTAATCAGACACCTTAGCACTCTTGGTCAAGGAATAACATGTTGTTTGAGCTGCAGACAGCGAACAAATGCTTCCCTTCCCCATAGAAGTGATTTTTCCAGCACAGAATGAGAGAGGTGTGTCTATGCGGAATGTTTGTGGTGTCACTGTAATCACACCAAGAGTCTCTAAGGACAACAGTGCTGAGTTTCCTTAACCATTAAATACAGGCATATTTCAGTGATTTATCCTGTGTAATGAGTTTTAATTTATTTTAGGACAAAAGGGGTCATTCATAGTAGAGCTTTTACCACAAGGAGCAGCTGCAAAGGCTGGTGTCCAAAATAACGATCGCCTGATTGAAATCAATGGAAAAAACGTGGAAAACAACACACACGAGGAAGTGGTGGAAAAGGTATTTGTTTGTATACTGATTCATCTTCTGTTCTGGCCCATTTTCACAACGACCTATCAGGGTTACCGAGGAGGCAGGTCTGGTCGATTCGAATGCTTCGCAGTAAATCCTGGAAGCTACTGTTTGTGCAGCATCAACACAGCAGAGTACTGCTCTGCTTTGGCTCTGATGTCAAGCACCCTCTTGAACCAACTCTGAATGAATACTGCCATCAAGACAGGCCAAAGAATTTTAAATAACACAAGTATACTGCTGCCAGTAACCCTATTCAATAAATCATGCTCTGTACCTAAAAGTCTTGGAAATACTCCTAATGGTAAGAGGGCAAGCCATCAAATGTGGTTTTCAGGGCAGGAAGAGGGGAACTTTCTGATGATACCGTTAGCATAGAAGAGGGAAAATTCACAATTTTAGACAACTGTCCCTTTCTCCTGCTATGAAGTCTAAAACTAATGAAAATTACTGTGCAAGTAATTTCACTACCTGGCCTCAGCTGCAAAGAATATTGCTAATGAGGCTTCCAGCCTTCCACTATTGGCATTGGTCAAACACAGCTGGAGCTGAAGGGATTTCAGAGAGCTGTGAGAGAGGCAGTATGTGCTCCGGCATTCCAACATCGCAACTCTGTGCACGCTACTAACTACAGAACTGTGCGACACCTGTGTTTTGTTAAGCTACTGTAACACCATCAGCAAAGTAATGTTAGTTCAGTAAAAGGAACACCCATTAGACTATGGAGGAATAACAGGATGGACTTGGAGAGGTTAAACAGACCAAAAAAAAAAGAAAAACCAAAAAACAACCAGAAAACCAAAATCTCTCAGAATCAGTAACACAGGGGAATAGAAGTGGACTAAGAGTTAAAAACCTGACTGTAATTTACAGTAGTGGTACAGATGGTATGATATGTCTGTATGTAGAGTTCCATGTCTAGATAAGGTAAGCACCCTCTACTGAGGCTCACTGCATTCTGCTGGCACTGCATGCCACCTTCATAGAACTCTACAGCTAGTTCCCTAGAGATCAGGAACTGTACGTAATCCAGAAAATTTCCTCATATATGTGCTGGATCTTACATGCCTAAAATCTTGTCATGGTTCAAATTTCTGACTGGAGGGGGGAAACTTACAGTAGCATGACCTGCACCTTATGGTTCATTCATCAGGCATCCACACACTGCTACATATCAGCACAGAAACTATGCAAGTATCTACAATTTGCACTTCTTGTTTAAAGGGTAACATCTGAGACTGTGCATGTTCTATCACAGGTAAAGGAGTTTGAAAATCACGTTATGTTTCTACTTTCAAATGAAGAAACGGACCAGTATTACGTAAGCCAGAAGATGGTGCTAAGCAAAGAGAGCGCCAACCTAAGACGGCTTCCCTTCAAACCGCGACTTATCGAGATCCAGAAAGGAAAAAGTGGTTATGGCTTTTACCTACGGATGGAACAAAATACAGGGGGTAAGAATCAAATTAGCACACAGACCAGGACGTTTACTATACAGTTGCCTCCTGCACAAGTTGTGCGGACCTCATTCTCTTTGGCTTCTTACTGGTTGTCTAGAAGACCTATACAGAGGTGTTGCAAACAGGGCAACATCAGGGAAATGGTCCCAACCTGAAGCACAATCCTGGCACTTAACCTTTGCCACACATTTTAACGTCTTGAAACTTCCCAAGCACACGCCTTCACACCAGTCTTTTTTCCCTTCTCCTCTTAGATCACGTCATCAAGGATATTGATTCTGAGAGCCCGGCAGCCAAGGCAGATCTCAAAGACAATGATATCTTAGTCGCTGTCAATGGCGAGCAAGTGGACGGCCTGGATCATGAAAGTGTAGTGCGAAAAATTAAGCAGTGTGAGGCAAAAACCACACTGTTGGTAGCAGATAAGGAAACCAATGCCATGTATAAACTGGTAAGAAAATGCAAACCACCACTAAGAATTGGTAATTTGTCATTATGAGGAGGCCAGTCTGCTCTGAGAGACACTTCTTCAACTTGCATGAATGTCGAAGATAACGTCCATATTTCAGCACTTGTACAGCAAGTCACTAAACACACAAATTGTTGGTCTCTTCTAGATTTTTATAGGCTCTAAGTTTAAGACAGTAAATTCAGAGCTACGTGGCTGCATAACCATTTATGAACAAAACAAGCAACAAAATTTCTCTCTCATACAGACCAACACTGTAGTTTTTCACTCAGTCAGAAATTAACAGCAAAGAGTTCTTCATTGCAGCTCAAATCTGAGTCATTAAAAAGGTTTCAAACATAATACGTTGAGCATGAAAGCCTAATACAGATTTCAGAACAGAAGTTTTTATATTAATAAGTTCTATTTGCCAATTTTTTTCAGGCTCAAATGTCCCCGTTCTCATACTACTACAAAGCACAAGATCCAACTCCAGCTACAAGGGAGGAAAGAGCGAACACACTGAGCAGAAAGTGAACCACAAGCCAAGAATTTGCAAGATGGTGAAAGGCCCCAGTGGATTTGGCTTCAATTTAAACATGATCAAGAACAAGCCAGGACTGTTCATCACCCAGGTACTAATGTAGAATGAGGAACAAGGAAAAGCTCAAGTCATCTGTCAGACAGCTTCCTCCCTTTCACCCTGCAAATACATTCAAGAAAAGCTACAAAACATAAATCGCTTCTCCAGTGGTCTCAGATAAGAGCTGTAATTGTTAAAGTCAGACCAACATTGTAGGACCAAGATAAGAAATAAGCACCAGAAAACATTCCTTGTTCTGTTAGATGCCTACAGGGAAGGAGAATCAAGCTTCTGCATCATTTTTGCTTTTACTCACAAAGGTGGCATGCTAGAATTAGTAAACCGTTTGTTTTTTTTTTTTACTGTAGAACATCCTAAATATAAGAGATACCTTTGCCTCGCCCTACCCCCCTCCTCTCAAGTCCAGCTGGCAAAAGTTAAACCTCTGCTGTCTCAAGTTATGTCTGGGCCTTCAGCTTTCTTGAGTGGAGGGGCTCCAATCATTATTAAGGAATCTGTGTAATGTAGTAAAGTTACAGTTACTGGATGGGGACCTGCAAATAAGAAAACTAGTATTCTACCTTTGTTCTTGATTCTACCATGCTACTTATCTATAGCAAAAGTCTATCAAAATCAAGATGCATCTTAACTCTCAAACGGATGAGTTCCATGTTTATCATGCTTAGGCCTATTGCCTCTCCCAATTCATTTCTGCCCCAGAAATGCTAACCAGCAGTTGTTAATGCATCTTTCCAAGTTTTATGCTAACACCAACATCTGAGCTTGCCTTTGCAGGTACAAAGCCAAGGGCCAGCTGACACAGCAGGTGTAGAAAATAATGACTTTTTGGTGGAAGTGAATGGAGTGAATGTGATCAATGAATCCTACGACAACGTCGTGTCAAGAATCAAAAATACCGGTGACAGATTAACACTACTGGTGTGCAGCAAAGATGCTTACACATACTTCCAAAGCCAGAACATTCCCATCACAGCCTCTATGGCAGATCCCATCCATGACATTTCTGAACCTCCTGTTTATACAGAAAATCACCTGTCAGAGCCCGAGAGAAGCTCACCTGAATCAAGGGAAAGGGTGAGTAATACTGCATTAAGCAGATGTTGAGGGATCACGTAGGAGATAGACACCTTTTTCAGGTAATATATATTCCTGAGCTAGGATTTTTAACTTTGAGCCTGGATTTTAACAAGTCAGCCTATGTCATTAAGAGGAAGCTGTGGTCTGATTATCATGAACAACTCTTCCTTTCCCCACACATCTCTTTAATGCAAGATGAAACCACAGAAAGGATGCACTTACAAGAGATTTTAGAGATCAAGATAATCCAAATACAGTATCCTTAATGAAGATGGGCAACAAGCAATACAATCCTGAAAGGGCAACTAAGAACTGCTTAAATACACCGAAAAGCATAAGCCACTTTTGGGGGAATCGGGTGAAATATTTCAAAACAAATTATTTTGTAAAAGAAAGAGCAACTGATAGGCTGATGGTGTTTTCTAGGAAATGTGCTGATATGAAATTATTTTACTCCCTTCATGCCATTAGAAAGAATCTGAAGAATGACATAAATCAGAAAAGCAGGAAGGTATTTCTTCCTGAAACCGTCCTTTTGAACCCTCTGTGTGGTCACCCTTAAATATTTAAACACTTTTCTGATCATGCAAAAAAGACAGACAAGGAACAATCAGACCAATACTGTCTCCTATTCATTTTTCATTAGCCTTGTCTGCAAATATCCAGCTGCAAGCTTGTTCAAGTTTCTTAGTCACCAAGCTACATTTTGCAGACCTGAAGTTAGCACCACTTTCCTGTGCAAAGTCAGTAGGTATGGGAATTAAACAACAGAAAAACTCTATTGAACAAATATCTCCCTAAATGTACTTAACCAAAAAATACACATCAAAAATAAAAATCACATTTGTTGGTTCATTCTGCCATCCAAACAAGTACATGATTAGTGCAGGTATAAACAGGAGTCTTTCATAACACTGGAGACTATCAAGCATGCTTACAAACTAAAAATAACGAAAACATATTTGTTACTTCTCTGCAGGCAAGCTCATCCTTCTCTTCACTATCAGCTGCCTCTACAAGAGCAGACAGTGACAACGATGATACAAAGTTGTGAGAAGACAAACTATGCCAAGAACAAAAAAAGAAACCTTCCAAATCCTTTCTTCAATTCATCTTTGCTACTACATCTCCCAGATCTTGACTATTCCTAGAAGTGCCATACCTGTAAAGGATTGCAATCTCTTGCTGAAATGCAGCTGCCCAAAATAAACCCTTCAGAGTAACTTGTGTTCATTTAACACACTTTCTGCCTTGTAAACCAGTCACTTAGTCCCTTACTTCTGTAAAGGTTTAAATAACTACAAGTATATAATTAAGTACACTGCAGCAGAAGGCTGCAGATTTGGCTATGCAGGCTATTTGTAAGCATCTCAGCCTTTTAAGGATAAGCTTTTTATTAAGAGTAACTGATTTCTCCCCATCTCCTGGGAGAGGCAGTTCTCCTCCTAATCCAAGTCCATCAACTCAATCTCTGCGGTAACTCTTCTATGCTATACTTACAGCATTACGACTGCTGTGAAGTGGCATAAGCCAACATACTTTGCATTACACTCCTTTCTCTTGCTTCCACTGCAGGAATTTCTTTCAGACATTAACCTAAGTTCATAACTCAAGACATTTAAGCACTATTCTCTCTCTGCATACAGTTCTGGCTAACGGTAGTTAGAAGAGCATATATGATTCAGTCATGCAGGTCTGTCTAACTCCAAGTCGATGCCACATTGTCTTCCATGTGACATAAATGACTCTGTAATACTGCTGCTGTATACTTAGTTTCCTTGCTGTACACTGAAGACAATACAGAAATAAATTGTTTGGAGTGGCTGTTTTTACCTCCCCAGGTTTTACTCTTACCATTCATGATTTATGTTCCAGAACAATTTTACAACAAAAAATGCCTAGGAGAGGGGCTATGGGAAGCTACAAGTTTAAGTCACATGAATGAAATTTACTTTTATGCCTTGAATTACATCAAAAAGGGGAAATGAGCTATTGTAGAAGAATACACAGGTTGTGAGGAACACTAAATTTACAGCATAAGGTAAACGAATTTGTAACATATAAAGTAAACATATAAAGGCATAGCTGTGGTCTTTGACTTCACACTGAATTCTAGCAAAGGGGAATCCAAAAGCTCAGTTCTATTTAGGCAGGGAGAGAAAACAAGGTTGAGGCTTGGCAACAGAAAGCTAATCTCCAGCTCCCAAGGCCAGCAGGTACTAGTGACACTCGCCAGCATTCACTCCACATCGAAATGGAATGAAGTTCTCTCTACTTTACTTGTGCCAGGCAGCAAATCCTAGTGACTTACCTCCAAGCCAAACCTCTGGGGCTGACAAAAAACAACTGTGATGCCTGCATGAGATATAACAAAAACTTATTTAATTCCACGGACTCAAACATTCAACTCCACAATTGCCATCCTCTGAATATCAATTATAAGACAATTTTCAAAAGAAAAATCACATTTCTTTGGTGCCTTCTATGAAGATGTTCTTCCAACAGTAAAAGACATTGTCTCAGACAGCCTCCTATGCAAGTTCCAATGTCCCTAGATATTGGCATACCAAGGAATGCCCTTATCCCTTGGCAATGAACTATCTCGCATCCCATACATGCATCTCTTTTCCTTCAAGCTCTGGCATCTGAGCCACAGAGCTCAATGATGACGTGTGGAAGTTCAAAGAGCCAGTTACATTGCTGGAACAGACAGAACAGTCCTGGCTCTCGTCAAGTTTTGCAGTCCATGGGAGTTGCAGCAGTGCAGTTGGAAGGCCAGGGAGCAGTGCAGGACTGCAGTCCTTCCTTAGAGGGCCATATGCTTTTCCGGGGCTTGTTTGTGCGCTAAATAGAGGAAGAGGATACTGGACAGCGCACTAACTAGGAATATCACATCAAACCAACGATGATAAAAGTTGAACTGGAGCTCTCCCAGGACTTCTGTAATAATAGTGCGGTACTCTAGAGGCATACTCATACGGATCAGGAGCACTGATGACACAAAGTACATACCCTGTAAATTACAAAAGAGAAAGTAGTTAGTGTTTCACAAGCGGCTACATGGCCAACACAGGTCACCATACAAAGATTTTATTACATGTATATGTAGACACACACAAACATGTATGCATGCATAAATGCATGTAGGCACACCCATGGTTGTACATACCATTATTTGTGCTAAAAGTAGAACAATAACATTGGAGGACTTGCTGCTGGAAATGGCATAGAAGAACTAGGAAAAAAAAAACAACACTGGAAATAAGCAGTCAGCTAAGTCTGATATGCCTTAAGACAGCATGAAATGTACATACTATTCAATAATTATTCATCTTTAAAAAAAAAACCACAATAAAAATCATACTTTCTGGAAACGTTCCTGTACCCTACTTTCAGAAACCTGCAGTCTTAGTTTTAAACACAGAACTCCCGAAGCCAGTGATACCATGTGATGGAAGTCACATAATGATATTATACTGAAATTTAAGCTCAGGTACCAAAAGTCAGATCAAGACAACGAGTCACATGCCTCCTGAGTTAATGACTTTCCAGATCTACCAGCAATTAAGCAATAAAATTAAGCAATATATATTCTTTAATCAGCATCTCATCAACCTTACTAATAAGCCCTGGCTACAGCATCATTTTGAACCCTTTTTTTACATTTAACATCTAACATCTGTATCTGTTCCCAACAGTAATAACAACAGAAACTGAGTGCAGAAATACCCCGCAGAAGGTATTTTTTCTTCTCCCTTCCTCTCTCTGCAAGTATTTATATTCAAGTATTTAAACATCTACTGAAAGTTTATACAGTATTTGTCATATCTAGAATTAAAGATCTGATGACAGCTTTACCGGTCCAAAACTTCGTAAGAGTCCCATCTCTTACCTTTGTAAGCGTGATTAACAATCCTCTGATAGAGGTAACAATGATTATTCCAACAAGAATAAAGGAAATGTGCTGAGACCAGAATTTCACCTGTATCAACAGGAATAATACAGTTAAATCTCTAACACTAACCCCATTTACACCACATTGTATAGCTGCCAATTCTTTAGGGTCTTTGTATTTCCTAATTGTACAGATATCCATTGTAGACAAGTTTATATAACAGATATTTTCACAAATATATTGGCAACTGTTTACTCCAAACACATGAGAAAAACAGATTTAGCTTACACCAATCACAAAGAATCCCGTATTCACAGGGATATATTTAAAAAGTATAAATGACAGAACACCTCTGTGCCCAAGCAAGCATAACTACTTGCAGTTAAATGTATTAATCTAAGCAAGTCAACTAGTGTGCTTCCATTTGCCCCAAACAAACAAGCAAATCACCACCTCTCTGGCAAGAGCACATTACCATCCCAGCATGAAATCAGTGTGAAAGCAAAGTCCACGGTGCATTTTCCCTTCCTCCTGAACAGATCAGAAGTCAAAGACACGTTCTCAGGGCTCTATTGCTCTCTCCCTAATAGCAGTATGATTTTCTTTAGATAAGACAGGAACCGCTGAAAAGGCTGTAAGAATTAATGAAGTCTCACATCAAACTGGATTCCCAAATAATTTACAGTGATCTCAATTCCTCTTGTGACTGGATCAGTCTTCCCCACACGGTCAAACACAATATTGATGGTGGCCTGCAAGAGAGAGATGGACTACATTCAAACAAGAAAACGGAAGCATACCTCACTGTTACACATGAGATATGTGCAAGACTCTTAACTTTGTATCACCACAGTAAGGGGCAGGGAGCACACTTTTAAGGTGTAAAGAGCACATTTTAAGGTGTAAAATGCACACATATAAGAACTGCTTGTCTTATGCTCTGTTGAAAAAGACAGATCCAGAGCCTTATTTCAACCAAGGAACAGTTTCTTTCAGAACTGCCAAAAGCAGGACTTTTAAAGAAACTGGAGCATTACTTGATGAACTGCATATAAAGGATAACCTATGCAGGGTGTGACATTTGCAGATGTCCACATAAAATGCAATAAAATATTTACATACCATGAAGATTTTCCAGACACAATAGATAGAGAAAAAATAACCCAAAAAATTAAAGTATTTTCCCTGGAAAGTTTTGGAGTACTCTATTCTCTCCTGGAAATACAAAAGGAGGGAGGGGGAACAGAACACAACATGTATCACTTCCACGATCATCCACAACATAAAATTTTAATCGAGTGTCAACAGCAGCAAACACAGCTTTATCCTTCTAAACCTCTTAATTCAAATGTTTTTGAACTCAAAAGACTTAAATCAAAAGTTTCTGAATGGCTTTAGGAACACAGTGCATATGCCAATATGTATTTTAACTGTAAGAAACTGCTATCTAGAAGACAAATGAAAGAAAAGGATCCCCATCCCACTGCATCACTACATTTCAACATTTACCTACTAAACAGCTTTCAATTTCTTGTAACAAACATTGTCTTTCAAACTGCTCTGGCTTCCCAACACTCATCCAGGCAGTTACTTTGCTGTGTACCTTTGTTGCATGCAAGTCAGCAGTTTCCAGAAAAAGCTGCCGACTCAGCTCTTCTAGGGCATCCACTTCTTGCTGGATAAGGGACAGATCTGTCAAACCAGCATAGTCAAGGCTAGAATACATCACAAATTCTTAGTTAAACCCAAAACATTCCCCATCTTCAGCTCAAGGGCCACATCTAACGGTTTGGCCACTTTTTGGATCCAGATTAGTTTTTCTGATTCTGTCTTAATGCTCCATGTTAATACTGTACCCAAAGAAAACCCAAGGATACACATATTGCACACTATTGCGTTTTAAGAAGGTAGGGAGTACACAGTGTTTAGGCAGTCATACAACAAGCTCCTTATTCCTCTGCCTGGGCAACACACTGCAGAATAGAAACAGAGCTCACACAGACCGCTGCTCCACTTCAATCAGTGTCTCCTGTCACTGAAGTGCATCTCACAATATGTCACTCTTACATCAACTTCATAACTGCTGAGTAACTGCTCCAAGGGATCAATAGTTATTATGAAGAGTCTTGTTAGACAGCCAAATTCCGTTTTTAACAGCTAGGAGGAAAGGAGAAGTCCGCAGCCTTGAATATGCAAACTGCACACTTTAGGTGGTCTGGCAGAAATTGTTGTTGAGCAACTGCAAATTAGAGCAATACAGACCCTTGTAATTCCCAACAGATTACTTCCACCCCTTTTGCATGGGCAGAACTTCTGTTCAGGTGTTCCTATGCACCCTTTTGTCACACTGCTATAGAACCAATGGCCAGCCTATGTCATGAGAACAATTTACTTGGTCAGCAAGTTGCCTCCTGCCCTTCTTTTTCTCACAACTTTCCAGCATGGCCAGAAAGTCAACCACAGGATAGGTAAATTGTTTCAGCACCTCAGCCGACCCCACTATTTTGCTCAAGTACATCACAGGTTCTCTGTCCCCAAAAAGCATATTTCAAGATAAGAAAAAATATGTGTGTAGGTCAGTCATGTGAGCAGAAGATACTTCAGGATAGACAGTTGCCTCCTGCATCAGGGATACAATAGGGGAGACATCTGCAATGTGACACCATAAGTGTGCGCGTCTGTCCTGCGATCTGCTGTACACCTCAACTGGGGTGACCCAACAGCGCTTTTATAGAGCAGGGCAGCAGCATACAACTCCCAACTGTGTCACAACAAAACTATGTGCCCAACTCCTGGGCAAAAGGTCAGAAAGCACAGTGCTAGAGAGCAAACTTCCCAGGAAACATTAAGCCTTTTTCTCAGACTGCTGAAACGTGTTGGAACACAAATGCTTTGTAACTTGCCCAACTAACACTCTTCCTTTTGAAACAGAAGAAAGCTGGAGACACCTCTTGAGGCAGGTGCCAACATGCAGATGAAGGATACTTTCACTGCCTGCAACAGATGTTGTAACACTTTTTATCATTCCCCAGAAGCCAGTAGGTTTGTTATGCACCTCTCCTCTCTGGAACATTGTCCTATGAGCCACTGCTATCCTGAAAGAACAGAAAACACAAGTCCTTAAGAATCAAGTATTTTTATAAAAAAAGCAAAACAAACAAACAAACAAAAAAGACCCCAAACCAGTTCCTTAGAATATACTGCTAAACTAAATTCACTGCAAACAGATGCCCCCTTTCTTTCCCTGCTAAGCAGCAATCTTGCTTCATAACATTACCCTGATTAGCTCTGGAACAGAGCCCAGATCTAATCAAGCAAGATTCAATGCGACACTTTCCAAGACTTTCATGCAGGATCCTCCTCCAATCCTTAAAGGGATTTAAACCAAATTAAAAATAAAATCTCAGATGGATTTCTCAGTCATATGATTAGTTGCTTTCCCTTCCTCAGACACATGACTGTGCTATCTCAAGTTCAGGAATTGGAAGACCTCCTCTCTCCCTTCGAACACCTCTTCTTTATCACTGCACATCCGCCTTCTCCACACAACTGTGAAGGCTGGATGGTGTGCAGCAGCACTCTCTGATAAGCTGTCACTCACTGCTGGGCTGCATGACAAGCTGTTATGAAGTAGAAACACATAAATCTGTTATTGGACTGAACCACTGGATGCCTCAGGCGATCTGAACGTGAGTCCTAAAGCTAATTCCAACACTACAGCAGCAGCTGCATATTGTCCCTCACACTCCCATGTGCATTGCAGCATAATCCCCATGAGTAGCCCTAGCTTCTGGCCTCATTCCCTCACATTTCTCCCCATTGAAATTTGTGAGCCAGTTAGCCACTCATAAGCTGAAAACTATTAGCAGGATTGTCAAGGCGATCCGTGATTCGACAGTATTTAGGCCCTTTCTTGTAGCTGCAGCCAGTATTGCTACATTTTGCACTGAGCCCTCCCCTAGGTTGTTGATAAGTAGTGTAATAATTATTAAATAAAAATCACTCCTCCTTCATATCCAACAAAAGAAACACCCTTGGGGCACCCCACATAACACAAAAAAAAGCACACATGGCTACAGACTACAAATAACAGAGATCTCAGAATGATTCAATGCATCGTGATAGCTGCCAAGTAGAAGAATTGCATTTTTAATCTTTGCTTTCCTCCAAAACAATCTACAGCATTGCAGCAAAAATTAGCTATGTGAAGTCCAAGGCTGTACGTATACAACGGCAAACCTTTTCTTTACAGAGGTGACAGGGATCTCTGCACCCATACAGCAGTCAGGAGTTCTGGAGACCTCACAGAAAGGTCAACAGGCAAAAAACATACACTTTGCCAGTGCAGATATGTGAAATATCTTTGACTAACATGAAGTAAAATGAAGTTGTGGTGTCACAGAAACTGGGCATTGCAAACCTCAGGCTAAGTTATGTCATACCTGGATAAGCATAAAATAACCTGCCAAGCTTAGAGGTGTATTTCCATAAGGCTTTACTTGATTACAGTAGGGAAGGAGAGAACAATAATTCCTATGCAAAAAGCATCAGTGAAAACAACCTTTAACAACTATCTCCAAGCCAGTATGAGTAAGGCTTGGTATGACAAGGAATGTCAACACCAGCAAAGAAAACAAAAATGCTTTATGTTCTATTGCCTTAGAACCCTTGTATGCATTGATGAGTTCTGAGTTATCAGTAGTACTGAAAGTGTGGCCAGTAAGTAACTGAAAATGTATGAAACTATAGCATTTACCCTACATTGTAAAATAGCACTATTTCCACTTGTTCTACCAAATAATTTGACTGCATTTGGACTGATATAAATCTAACTTGTTACACTCTGCTTTTTAGGAGCAAGTAGTCTAATTATGCAAGTCACTGTTCCCTGTCAAGGCAGAATGAGAACAAAATCTACAGAACTCAAGCTTCTGCTATTTCTTGCACATTTCTGAGACTACACAGTTTGGGGACTTTTGGGGGGTGGGGAGGGTGGCTTTTTGTTTTTTAACACAAATACATAAACTTCAGTATGATTCCCAAGTGATTAACAGACTTCACATGGCTCTTCATTATTGTTAGATAGTTGCTATTCAGACGATTTCCTGGCCATAGCAAGACAAGTGGTTGTCAGTTAAGAGTCCCGAACATCTTTACTTCTATCCCAACATCACTCTCCCTGCACCAAAGGTTCAAAACCACTGCACAAAACAGAAGAGCACAGAATCAGGAGCTGCACTACACAGTATCTTGTAACTCCAAAGCTCGTATTATAGTACGCTCCCAGTCAATTAAATCAATTAAACCTGAGTAATTAAATTCTCTCATTACCTACTGTTTCACACATGACCACAAATATTAACATTTGATCACCACTTAACATTTTCAAAGGAGAAGACAAAAAGTTACCTTTTAACTATACCTTCATCCTCAATTACTAACCAGCAGATACACATGCTGGTGACTAATTCAGCAAGGTTAGACTACCTAAAAGCTCCCTTGTCATACATTAAAAGGTTTCATTAAAACATCAGTGTGCCAAAAGCAGACAAAAATCTTTCCTATGTAAATGAAATTAGTGTTTCCTAAAGTAGTTTTTTCCCTTGGGGAACAAGGAATAAGCTAAACCCACAAAAGCAGAGTTTTGATGGCACACTCGTGCATTACACTACGTTCGCATTAGCAATGTTTGCAATTCTGCAGAACTTCACTGATGTAAACCTTGCCATTTGCCAGAATATAGCTGTGACCAAACCGGCTCACTAGCCTGCTTCAGCTTTGAATAGGAAGCACCAGGTCCACAAAGCAGGAGAGCACTTAGTATTGTAGGAGCCAACTTCTGTACTGAAACCACCAGTAAGAGAGCCTGCTGCGGTGGCTTAAGGGTCACTTATGTATCAGGAGAGAAAGGTGCCCATATTACCAACTAGTCAAGCTGCCATCAGAGAGTTATAATTTGGCAACCTACTCTGTGCCACTGCACAGAGTCTGAGGAAAAAAAAAAAAAAAATGTTGTCTATCAGGCCAGAAACAAACACCACACAGCTCAACCCAACTCAGCTACCTGTTTTGCTGGAACAAGTAGCCCTGACAGGACTAATAATTTTGGTAATTTCAAGATGCATCTTGTACCATAGTGACTGAAAATCCTTGAAACAAATCATGTCATGCTACTGCTGCCTTCTCACCTTTTTTTCTTGCTAACAATCATGTCCATGGTCTGAAGGAGTCGTCGCTCCAAAGCCAGAATATCTGCATCTGTCACATTCCTGCAAAATGAAGATACTCTATCAGACCTGCTATCCCATCGCAGAGGAAATATGCACATGCTCATGAAACAAAGAAGAGAGAAGCCTGTATAAGCAGATTATGCTTCAGCAATGGAAATGGTTCTAGCATGCAGACATAGCAATAGCTAGATTCAGAAACAAAGTTATGAAAAAAAAATTGAATCAATGCCACATCAGAAGAAGAACAATTACAAAAAGGTGGACAAAATATTTCACAAGACTGCAGTTACCTGAGGAAGTAGGACATGTAAGTGTATGGACAGTTGACAGCACCAAATCCTGACAGCAAAGCCATGAGTGTCACCCCAATCACACCCACACGGCTGATAAGCTGCTCTATAGACAGGATTCCTGAGAAAGGAAAAACACAACATTAGTAACCTTGACCTCTTCATTTTGCTCCACACTTGCTGCCTTCATAATACAAGATCCATGCAGAGCTGCTTAATGAATCCGACTGCCTTCCCACCACAATGACCAGGGCTAATATGAAGTACAGAGAGGGACTGCGAAAAGAAAAAGCTAGAAAGTCTCCCTCGGAAAGCATGTTACCGTGCTTAGAAACAGATTGGAAACTAGCTATGAAGAAGCTTAAGACAGATCTGGAGAGTACTAACAGTCGATATTTTGATTCTAAATTAATAAAACATTAGTGATTGCACTTTGCCGAGGTGGGAACACAAATCATACGCCAGACACTATAAAGGAGGCCTCTTCCACAAAGCCACTTCTGCAATAACTAGAAATAGTGTTACCACATCAGTTAGCCCAGGCAAACTGGCCCAAAAATGTCTGAACTGGAGAGATGAAGTTCTATCCTGACAATTTTCATTAGAAGTGACTCCTCCAGCTCAGTCACAATTTGTGCTTGTAAGACAGTGGAGTTAGGACAGCATGGGAAGCTTAGGCTACTCCTGGCTGTTCAGTATTCATCTCGTGGACACACACACACACATTGTTGAAGTGACCAACAAGGCATTCCACCTGAGCACCAAGTAGACTCTAAAACATATATTCATGTAATACAGCAAGAACACCAAGCCTAGGCTGTAACCAATGCCAAGCAATAAAGTTGCATTTATTCTTCTCAGCCACTAAACACAGACCTCAACCTGTCTTCTCAGAGTACAGTGCCATGTGCTACTAAACATCAGACACTTTTTAGGGAGCCAGTTACAGAGCAGCTGCCACACGCAGCACATTTGGAGCTTACATGATTGCAAAGCTGAGATGGCCAAGTGCCAAGCCACATTTCATGCTTCAGAGAAGGGGAATAAATGATGAAAACAAGGCAAAAAGATTTCACAAAGGCAGACTGAGACACCCAGTCATGTGCAGCTGCATAGAGATTTACACGAGCTACAGAATGTGCTACAATATGCTGGTCTTTTGCCCCACACACTATCAGAGAGCAGCAGTTAAAGCAGAGGTGCCTTCAAAATGACATGACGTTCCACTGGTTAAAGCAATGCTTCTCCATAACACTCGCAGCAACCCTACTCTTGTGATGGGGTCAGATAAAAATCAATGTTTTATCAACACAGGTAAAGATAGGAGGTTTTGTTAGAATACTAGTATGTAAGTGAGTAAAGCATAACCTTGCTTCTACTGTGAGCTCCCAAACTCAGGTCTATCAAACAAGCTACAGACTGGCCAGGTCCCTCCTGACTCAGAGCCCTTGACTGACGGTGCATTTCTGAAGTTCAGCACCCTGCCATCCCCATCCCCAGGCAGGGTACCCCCTGACGCAGGATGCCAGTGCAGATACCTGAAAGGACCCCACCAGCCAGCCCAATTCCCCAGCTGCAACACCCCACCGTACATGCAGGTGAGCAGAGTGGGGCAGACCAAGAAAGGCACTGCAGGTAACACACCACAGGGTAAGGGGCTCCTTGAGTGTGGCCTCCTGTCACATCTCCCTTCACAAACCAAACCCACCTGTCTGAATTGAGCCACTGTCACATGATAAAGCTCCATAGCAGCCTCACCCCTACATGCAGGGCAACAGCACCCCAGCAGGGGAAAAAAACAACAAAATTAGAATCCTTTGCTCTAACCTTATGTCTACACTTGGTAGGATAAGGTACTGAACAACTGTTCAGTGGAAGTATCATCTTGTAATGCAGAAGTTAAAAATAGGAAACACCCCGCTATCAGTTCTGGAAATCTGCAGATATTATGCAGCTTCACAGAACCTTTTCAGTGACCTGAAGAGGATTACCAAAACCCCACAGCTAAATTCCCATTGGGTTATTATATTCTGCCAATTCAAGCACCTTCTGCAGCTCAAAGTTTTTTCTTGCCAGTGAAACACTGGCCAGAGGCATCTGCACTATATACTAACTGTAGTATTTCAGTGTCAAATTAAACAATTATAAAAGACAAATACACACTTTCTCTTAGGAAAGTTTTAGGATCACAGATGAAAGGGTGAGAGGATCCTACAACAGTTGGTATCCTTCGATTTCTCTCTTACAGATTAGTACGAAGTATCCTCCTAGAGGACAAAAAAATTAACCTGACCTTTATCTATGCAGACAGACACATTCATCAGTTTCACTGGACCTGACTGAATTTCACCTGTTGCAAACAATATACAAACAATTCTCCAGTGCAGGTGATAAGGGCCACATCAGTTACACAGCAAACTCAGGTGAGAGTTAGTCTGGTTCTACAGTGTTAGAATCCTCTGCCACACTCTGGTGCCTAAAGGATTTAATACAGTTGGCGGCATGCTAACAAGCTCTGTTGGGCCCAAACTAGCCCAAGTGCATGCAGTACCTTTGCACTATAGGCACTCTTGATTCCATGACTGCAAACCCAAGCTAAATCTGTACATAAATAGCTCTGGCACCCAGCAGGACTGACCAACTCACATTCTAGCACCACGTAACCATGCTGCCTCTGGGCTCAGGCAGTGTACGAAAGCTGAACCAAAGCTGGCGTGCTCTGCCAGACGTGATGCTGGCTACAGTCTGTACAGCTCTGGTGTTTAGGTACCCTGCCACGTTTTGTCAGCTGGACAGCCATCTATGCTAAACTGATGGGATTTCAGTCACAAGAAACAATAACCTGACTGAAAAGTCACATGAAGGACTGGTTGTCAATTCTCTTCTTATATAAATTAGCTTTAGGCTCGACAAGAAAAGAAACAAATGAATAAAAGGTGTGATTAACTTTTTGCGGAGATCAAGTTTTTGTGTCCCCAGAAAGCATGCTGTGTTCTTACATAGTCTAGGTTCATTTAGGACTCATTCACTTCCCTAAAGTTTTCCCGTGGTACTGGAAGAAAACTAACGCAAATAATTCAGATGTATCTGACAACCTTCATATTGCAGATTTCAAAGCAAAGCAGGCCTTCAGTTGCAAGAACTACTTTCTACAGTCCCAGCTGTAGAGCTGAGATAACATAGTAACAGCTCCAAG
Source organism: Apaloderma vittatum (assembly GCF_000703405.1). Lineage (NCBI taxonomy): Eukaryota > Metazoa > Chordata > Aves > Trogoniformes > Trogonidae > Apaloderma > Apaloderma vittatum. The sequence continues at coordinate 77,824 of NW_009716514.1, forward strand.
ATAAAGGTGAGATAACAAAGCCTATTTTCAGGAGGGAAGGAATCAACAGGAATATAAAACTCACCATGTTTTGGACTGAGGATAGGAAATGGATCCCCCAGCTTCCAGAAGAAATACATGAATGTCAACCACAGAACACACGCAAAAAGCAGTTTCTGTCTGTGCACTAACGGAGAGGGGAAAAAAATCACAGTATTTTAAAGACGTGCTTCCTTCAGGCCTTTTTCTAGCTTGCAAAATTGCTACACTAGTCCAAAGGCTGTTTGGAGCACAGATGGCCAAAGCAGGGGCCAACTGACCAGAGCTACAGCTAACACCTGTACCCACCCCTGCACTTCCTACAGACCAGCTCTTTGATGGACCACCATTTGCAAGAGCTAATGCAGCGACACACCACCTGGACTTTTCCCCATGGACGTGTGACAAGGGCTGTGCTACGAGCAGGGGACCTCTCAGTTGCATCTTTCTTATGTGACTCTGAATATCAAACCTGAAAACTTAACTTCATGCCAGAACTACTTATTTAATACTCTCAACCTACATGTCTAAGCTTCATATAAAAGAGCAATGAATATCAGTAGTTCAGGGATAAGTGTCTATTAGTGCATGGAAGAGGCCTCATCCAGTTAGTAGTAAGCAAAAAAAAAAGAATAAGTAATCTATTGAGCTTTTCAGTCTCAAGTGATTTATTCGTCTTCTCTGTATCATTTCTTTTACTTCCAAGCAGAACACCACAGCCTTGGTAAGCGTTCCAGGGTTTGGCTGCAAGCTTAAAATTGTAAAGGAACAATGTGCTCAACTTGATCAAAACCCATAAAGAAACCTGCATTTGTTTGAGTCAGGTAAAGTATTTCCTATTTGCTCAATAAACAGTTGATGTTACAGTATGAAGTTCCAAATAGAAGCTACCTAGCCAGAACAAAGCCAGATGAAGGGGGGATCTAAGGATAGTGACCAACACATCTCTCTCTCTCTCAGAAGAGTTCTTTCTTATTTGTATGTGTAGTCTTAATTTAGAAGGCCCGTTGCCATGAACTAGGTACTCACATAATCTAATATTGCTCACAACAAAGTAACCAATGTAGAAGGGTACCATGAAGACCAGGATGAGTAAAATGACACACAGGTTCAGCTTCCAGTGAAAATACCGAGAGCTAAAATAAAGCCAAAATACCGATTAGCACGCCATCACAATACAACAAATTTCTCAATCACAGGGCAATGCAATTCTTTCAACTACATCACACACTGGATAATACTGGCCTAGCATGTAGAATATTCTGGATTTTGATTGTTGTTTGGGTCGTGGAAGAGGGATTGTTTGCTTTGGTTGTTTGTTTTGGGGTGGTTTTTTTAAATACAAAACTCAAGAATGTGCATTGCAAAATTAACAACTATCCAGAAAAACGCACTGGGCTATTTTATCAAACAGTGCATTTTCTGTGGTGACTAATGCCAGTTGCAGCATGATTTACTGTTCATCTAGTTCAACAGTAAATCAAAACTAAGTACAGGCAGTATCTAATTTTGTAATGAGTGACTGAGTCAAAAAAGGGGTAATTCAAACTGAAAAGATTTAAAATATTTAATGTTCAAAATTCAACACATGAGTTGTCTTGTCTGCAAGACATTGTCAAACAAGAACTTTAAAATACACATACAGTTGCAAGAAAAAGTATGTGAACCTTTTGGAATTGCATGGTATTCTACATTAATTTGTCATAAAATGTGATCTAAGTATCATCTAAGTCAAGAGTATTGACAAATACAACGTGTCTAAAAAAATACACAAAACCAATTCTGGTCCTCCATGTCTTTACTGAACACACTCATTCAACATTCAAAATGCTAATGGGAAAAGAAAGTGAACCCTTGGAATCAGTAACTGATTGACCCCCCTTGGCAGCAATCACCTCAACCAGGCGTTTCCCGTAGCTGTGGATCAGAGCTGCA
>NW_009716515.1:0-52433 GCF_000703405.1 Apaloderma vittatum
GTCAGGCTGCAGGTCCTGGGCTTTCGAGAAATGCCGCCAGCGGAGGGCTAATTACTACAGGGCACCTTTTTAACAAAAACACGTCGTCAAGGTCTTCTGTAACCCTTTTCAGTAACGATAACCTGCCTCCCAACCCCCTCGTTCTATCTAAATGCCACCCCAGGGTGCGATGTAGTCACCCACGGCTTCCCTCCCGCCGTGGGATGCCCACGGGCAGGGGGCCCAGCATCCACGCGCAGCTCTGCCATACCATCGCTGGGCTACCAACCCTCTGCAGCCTGCACAGAGCCACGCTGCTGCATGTGTTTCACCATACAGAGGTGTCTATAGGGGCCAGCACAACCAGGCCTTCGGACTTACAGCCCTCTGTGTTGCAGAAGATGCACTACTGGGGTTCGGAGGGCTCGTGGTGTCGTTGGATTTGGATGCAAAGAGGAGCATATGAGAACTTTTGCCTCAACGTTTGAAACGAAGAGCTACGTGGCGCAGAAGCCAAACTTATCTTTACTGATGTTCCCAATAAACCCCCCTAAAGCACTCCTGCTTCTACATCTGTGGCTGCTGACCAAACACTGCTCCGAAACAATGAATCACACCATTTTTTTTGGCAGCGATTCGGGGCTGGGAACAGAGGCAACAAAAGAACCCCACACAACAGGTATGCCACTCTCCAGGACATAGCAGCCTTGGAAAATGAACAGTACAAAATCCCTAAGAAAGTCTTGCACTGAAATGTTTGAGGCTGCTGAAGGAGCACACCCAAGGTTTTATTTTTCACCTTTGTACCTCCTCTGCCCAGAACACCTAAGGAACTGCCTTCCACTTCCCCCAATACTGGACAGAAACACTTCTACTGCTGCCCCACCCATGAACAGTGTTACTGTGTTGCACACTTTAAGTTACAAGGGCAATCTCAAACTGATAAAGGGACACAAGAGAAGGGATCCTTTCAACATTTTACATGGTAAAAGCTTAATGTCTCATTCTGGCATGGCCAGACATGCCAATCTTCAAAAATTCAAGTCAAAATTCAAGCCCTGTCACCTTCGATCCCAGCAAATTCTTTCACCGTTTTGCCATAAAGATTACTAACTGTGTTTTAAGGCTTCCACACAGATCATAGAATCATACAATCACTGAGGTTGGAAAAGACCTCTAAGGTAATCCAGTCCAACCGTCTGCCCAACACCACCAAACCATGTCCTGAAGTGCCTACACGTTTCTTGAACATCTCCAGGAATGGTGACTCCACCACTTCGCCTGGCAGCCTGTTCCAATGCCTCACCACTCTTTCAGTAAAGAATTTTTTCGGAGGTTGGACTAGATGATCTCTAAGGTCCCTTCCAGCCTAGGCCATTCTTTGATTCTATGATTCTATGATTCTAAACCTTCCCTGGTGCAACCTGAGGCCATTTTCCCTTGTCCTATCGTTGTAACTTTGGAGAAGAGACTAGCACCCACCTCACTGCAACCTCCTTTCAGGTAGCTGTAGAGAGCAATGAGGTCTCCTCTCAGACGTAGGCCACGTGAACTACACACAAGCCAAATCCAGCTTTCTGCAGGATCATCAGACACAGGTTAGCAGAGGGTATCAGGCATTTCACAGGGATGCCTAACAGATCATGACCTTCCTCAGCAGGAGGCAGAGGTGTTTCCAGTCAAAACCAAAAGCAGCAGGCAGCTGCAGCCTCCAAAAGCGGTGGCACGGAGTAGAGACGCTGAGGTCAACAGAGAAGTGGCTCCGCTTCAGTACATTGAGCTGTTTAATATTTGCTCCTGTCAGCAGGCTGACTGGAAGAAGTGCATTAGTAACACCTCTGCTCGTTGCCTCAGCACGAGCCTGTTCTGCTGCGCCACGGTCACGCCAGGCACAGCACAGGGCCCCTTTTTAGGAAAGTCAGCAATGCTGATAAAGCACTCTGCCATCACAGATCTGGGCTGCTCTTATCTCTGGCAATTAAATGAGTACCTTGATGACTTCCTCTTAAATTAAACGCACCATATGTGCTCATAAGCAACTAAAACCGTGGAAGGCTTTAATCAGATATGTAAAACTGCTTCAGTATAAAACAAAAGCATCTCATACCGCTTCACAATTCATCAATAAACCAAATTGCCTCTTCCTGGCCCATCTTTTTTTATACACATACAATTAATCATAGTTTATTTTACTTCTATAAACTATTACCATCAGGATGCCAATAAAAAAAAATAATTTTCCACATTTAACTAAGGACCCATCTATGTGGGGAAGGAGCCGGGGTTCTCCAGAGCAGCTTGTTGAATAAACAGATGTGGAATAACTCAAATAGCTGCTGTGCTCTGAGTATTTCATCATTACTTCCACGGGACTTGCCTGTAAAAGCACTGAGATCCTCAGCAAAGAATTCACTAACAAGAAGAGGTGCTATAATAACCAGAAAGAAAAATTTATGAATTAGCATTAGTGAAAGAGGTTGGTTCATGGCATCATACTAAAATCAACCAGATGCCCTGGGAGAACATTCAAGTTTCCCAGGGCTGCCTGTGCCATCTTGTTGAGGGTTAGGCCTGGGCCGGTCACTAACACAGACAGATGCTCTCTAACTCCCCCTCCCCCAAAATGGGAAGGCAAAGGGAATGAGGCAGAGAGACTTACAGGTTAGAGAAGAAAAAACTAGAACAGCTTTAATGAAACAATAGAAATAATGGTGAAATGATAAAAGTAAAGAACTATATACAACTATAGATAGTAGCCCGATATCAACCCAACTCCCTCCTCCTGTAAACATCGGGTGTTATCACTGCCAGTAGCACACACTGTCTGCAAAAACATGCTGCTGACTTCAGAAAGTGCAGCCTTTTAGAGGAGACTGAGCTGGAAAGTAAAAATCACTAAACAGAACTGGGTTTTTAGCTAAACCCAGGACACATCAGCACCTTCAGATCCACTTTTTGCTTCTGTCCTTTTCTTTTGGAGTCCCCTTAATGGGTTATCAGTCTTCTCCTCTCCTTCTCTGTCTGTCTCTTTAACATCACCAAAAACATCACAACCAAAAAGCAGTGCCCTAGCTCACATTTCCCTGCACACCCACTGTCTTGCAACTTCAACACCCATTAAAAGAAAGGAGATCAAAGATGAAAAAAGGCAGCTGATGGACTTCTGCTAGCACTGCCGGTTTCCCAAGATTTTAATTATTTCTTGGGCAGCTGCAGATACTGCAGCAAAAGATTTTCACGTGGAAAAATGTCAAAAAGAATGACATTTTAAAAAGTGCTTTGGGGCACAGTGGACAACTGTTGGTAAGAGCAGTAGTACCTGCTACTCAAACAAGAGGAAATCATCCCATGGAGCACATCCCCAGCCTTCAGTTCGCGTTGTCTCAGTGAGGCACTTCGAATTTCTCACCTAGCTACAAGAGTAAACAACTCTTGAATTCTGCACCTCCCCTGTTCATGGGCATGGACCACAAGTGATGCATTTGTGGCACGAAGTTGGCAGACAAAAGCTGCCAGAAAACTGCAGTCTTATCTCCAAACAATTCCACTTCCTTCTTAGAGATGTTTCCATTAAAGCCAACTTGCTGTTTGATAGAGGCAGGAACTCTGACCCTCCCACTGCCCTCTTATGCCCTTTTTTACTTGCATAATTCAAGATGAGTTATCACACATAAAACCTGAGATTATAAAACATTTTGTTTCGGATTTGTTTGTACTTCTTGAATCTGTTCTCCCATGTTAAACCTGGAAAACGAAACCTCTTCTGCAAGTTTCATACAATTCCTGCATGCCCATTACTCAGAAAGACCAAATGCACCTGTTGGCAGCATCAATGCGCTGTAGTGGCTATCTACGGTACCACCAAACAAACATACAGAGGATGGGGGAAAAAAGTCTTCTCTCAGGACAGGCACAGCATCCTCTCCACCGCCTGTATGCTCCTTAGTGTGCTGCAAATGCTTCAGGAAAACGGATAGCAAATAACAATAAAAATGATAAAGCCCCGTAAAACATCATCACATGCCGCCACACTTGAGCACCCACATCAGGGCAACACCTGGGTTCAAACTATTTGATTTGCAAATTCCTTACTGAGATTCAACAAAGGAAAAAAGACACTGACTGGAACTAAATATGAATAATCACTATTCTCCACCACCATTGACATTGAAAGAATGAACACACATTTGGAAAGGAAGTCTCCTGTCAATCATCATTACTGAAGTGCTTTCTCCTCTTTCTTTTCTCTTCATACTTAGCTGCACACCAAGTAATTTTCTCAGTGTATAAAGCAACAAGAGAAGAAGATCTGTGAACAGCACCAGAGGATATGAGACATGAGTGATCTAGATAACGGATTTTATGAGGATGTCGCTGTGCCTGCCTCCTGAAAAGCAGTTATCCCTTGCCTCACTGCACTGTCATACACAAATTAGATATTATTTAAAAAAACAAACCAAAAAAAGCAACCCAAAACCCCACCTTGCCTGGTCTGATAAAATCTGAGGGCTTTTAAGACACTGGAATTCTGCTCAATACCATCAATGTATTCCCACAATGTTTACTAAGTTTATGCAATAATTTCCCCCTGGCATAAACATGAAATGCAAAGCAAAGATATCATCAGACTTTAAAGAATGTGCTTTTCAAAATACCAACAATACAAAATTTAAAATGCCATTATTTATGTACACATGGATGCATTATACATGCATTTTTCCCTTTAGAGTATCTGTGCGTATAAACATCTGCAGTTATAAATTATAAATACCCTGGAAAATCTCCCGCGGGCCAGAAGATTTGTGTGCACACATGAAATAAGCAAGTCACATGTAAACAGAAACCATATTTGGAAACTGTAGCCCTTCATGTCCAAACAAAGCAGATAGATGATTAAATAGGCTCTGTCCAAAACAGCACGAACAGGAAGAAAGGGCAATTAATATGTCAAAAAAGTAATTTAGTAAAAGGGGAATCCTCAGAAAGGGAGTAAGTACTAACAGCGACTTTCCAAGGCTGCTACTCAGCCCTGTATCGATTAATGCTTTTATCAATTATCTGAAATGTAAAATAATACCAGTGGTTCTTTTTGTATGCTGTGTACAAGCCATATAATAGTCAAATCTGGGAACTCTGTTCAAGATGATAGGTCCTACTGGGCAGCACAATGTCACGCCAGATCAGCACTTCTATACCAGCCCTGAGTGACTGCACAGCTAAAGAAATTAACATCGTCCTCGAAGGCATCCACACCGATATTGCGCAGAAAAGGTGAATTGTGTCTGTAGAAAATACTGGGGTGGTTGCTACAGAAGACCGATTAGATCAGGAATTCCCATTCTCAAGCAAACTGTGAAAAACTGAAGAGTGCTCAGGGACAACCCACAAAGGAAATACAGGAACTAAACCCCACGTTTAGAGCTTTTCAAAGAAAACAGCCTATACATGCAGAAAACATTAATATTTGATGTAGTACTTCCAAGCTGAACAAGATTCAATGGCTGGGAATCAAAGACAGACAAATTACACCTAGAAGTGAGACATTTTTAAATGGTGAGGATAACTAACTAGTGACACCATTCATCAAAGATGACAGCGAGTTTTTAATGTTCTTACAACTTGCAGTTGCGTCTGTTTAGGAACATCAAGACCTATAAAAACTGCCTCGATGTAATTTGCAGAATTTTCTTACTCATTTTCTTAACTGATACTCCTCTTGTCCAAAAGAGGAGGAGGTTGCTCTCAGCTGACTTCATTTTAACTCCTTTTATTTTCTGCACTGGTACAAAAATACAAATATTGTTGGCATATCTGTGGGGAATATACTGGGGTTTTGCACTGTGGCTCTTCCTGCAACTTGGAGGCTGAATTACCTTTTAGACAATGCTACTTAAAACCTCTTAAGGAGGAAACACATTCCAGAATTGTTCCTTAAACTTGCTGGGACAGGAGAGAAGTAAACACCGAGCTGAAAGCTTCTCAGAGCTTCACATTCTCGGAGTTCCTGATGCCACCCAGCAGATAAGCATGCAAGCAACATTTTCCATCAAGAGGGACGCCCTAAACTCCCAGGAGACCTGGATGAGCTGCTGTGACTGCTCGCCACGAAGCCGCAGTGTCCTTTGCAAGCACTGCCACACCTGCTCGTCAGCCGCTTCAATTTGTTCCAAAGACCTCTGGCCCCATGGGATAGCCCAGAAATTAGTTCTTGGCCTCCCTCCTGTAGAAGGGGGAGGACTGAGACTAAGTTCCTAAAGGGTTTTCTGGGAAAGCATTAAGTAATGAATGGTTGTGCCAGCTAATCTGCTGTGGGAACAGGGTAAAAAACACGCCGTGCAACAGGTCACTAGGTTCTTCATTCGCACCAGTTAGTTCAAGTGCCAGAGCATGGGAGAGCAACCAAACAAGCATCAGTCCGGTTGTATACAAGTTGTTTTTTTCAAAGCAGGCTTTTTCAGAAGTGCTGTGAAGCTAATGAAATCCCTAAATATTAATTTCTAACAAAATTTCTCACACACTTCTATGCCATTATTTTTATCAGTCTGCACAAAGACGCTTTAAAAATGTTTGCCATAGAAAACACTGAAGATAAAAGCATTCGTCAGAAAAAAGATTCCAAATTTTTTTTAAAGGGCCCTTCATACTCCCTGATTTATTTATGTTCACTACCAAAAATATCACTGGTTTCACATGTTCCCACCTTCCAAAGACATCCTTCCAACCCTCTGCAAAATCACCATCCTTTGAACTCCATGCCTTTGCATCCACCCTATTTCCTGTTTTTTAAAGCATCTTCAGGTGAAACGCTTGTAGCTCACCCTTAGCCTTACAAAAATAGCAACCGTACCAGAAGGGGCTGAGCAGAGCAGAGGAGCAGGCCACACCATTCATGTTCAGTGCACATGGGATTTTACTCCACTGAAAGATAAACTGCCGTCCCTGCTGGCACGGGAGGCAGCCTGGCAGTTTCCCTCCAGTAAATCCCTCTAGAAATAGCTCCTCTTCTTCAGCTAATGACGTGATGGAAAGGAGTCCTCCCTTTGCACAAGCATCCCAGCAGCCCGCCTGGCTCCCCAGAGAGGTTGTGGAAAAGATGACTTGGCAGGATGGACAAACTCTGTCTGGAAGGCGTTAAGAGAAGAGCGAACTGGGTGAGAATAACTCCACCTCTCTGCCCAGCGCTGTAAGAAGCATCTGCCGTGGAAGCAAGGGAGATCCTGGCTAAGAGACAACTTTGACCCGATCTATTAAAACCTGACAGCATTTGACTGGAGCACAGCCCTCTAGGCCAGTCCTAGGGCTTTTTCCTGCACCCAGCTGTTGGTACACAAAGAAACACAAATTATTGTTTATGCGCAGCCACGTACAACAATGCTGGGCTCAGTCAGTGCAGCTCACTGCTGTGCCCCTTGTTTGCAACATCGGCTTGAGTCTAACCACTCTGTACGTGTCCAGGCTATGCAAACATGCTCCTATCATCCTGCTGCAGGTCAGTCTGAGCAATGTTAGGAGTGGCACAAGTGGAGACTGAAGGGAAACAAAAGTTCAGCGTAAGTCTACATTTAGTTATCATGAACACTCAAAACAACAGAAGAAAGATCTGTAAGCTTGCAACCTATTGACCCACCTTCACAATCCTGGGAAAAATCCAAGTTTTTCTACTCAAGGGTGATACATCCAGCAAAAGCTAACGAGAGTATGAAGGAAAACTTATTTTCTGTGATGCTCAGTGGCCCTCTCAGAATGGTTGTCACTTGAATTTTTTTTTTGCAATTTGACACATTCTGGATTTCCAGAGTGGTTTTTTTTTTTATTTTTTTGAAGTAGGCATCTATAAATTTTATAGAACATGGTGCACTGTTAGCAGTGCTCCCAAAGGAGTAATTATTTCATGGTGGCTGGGTGGTTTCTAACCATAATGCGGGACAATAAAAATGTTATTTTATTAAATATTAATCCCTCCCTACATGACTCAAGCTTTCTGAATGCAGAGAGCTTGGATACTGGGAAAGAACCTGAGGAACTCGTGGCGGATTCTCTGGTTTCCAGGACTCCTGTCAAAGCCTTAATGACTGGAAGTCATTAACATCCAAGCTGCCTTTAGTAATTTCTTCTTAGCAGTTACCTAGTGGCCTCTCTTTGCAGTCATCCCCAGTGCAAATACACTTCCTGCAGCAGGTGCAGAACGAAAAGGAAAGCTTTTGTGCAGAAATGGAACTGTTTTCACACTTCCTAACTGCAACCTTCCGGGGCCAGGAGGAAGGCACTGAGCCAATTTGAGAAAGTGTAATTTGTAGATAAGCAGTCAGCTTGGGATCACCTTCCTCACCACAGATAAATTGAGAGGAAATCTCCCATGGCCACTGACCATGAAAGAGGATGATTTTACAATACTGAGACAGCTCAGAGACAAGCAAAGTGACAACAGCAGTGAGTGGCAACCCTGTCTTGCCCCCATCCTTTCCTTATTAGACAGCCAGCTGACCACTTTGATTAAAAATATACACGCGTGTTATGGGAAATCACAGCTGAACTCCATCAGCCCACACTGCAACGTGCTGAACGCGGTGTCCAAACGCACCGTTCTTTCAGCTGAACCGGGAAACTGCAGCAGCAAATAAGCCCGGCTGAGAACCCAGTGACCTGTGCCCATTGATCTTCCTGTGGACTGCCTGCAGGACATGGGCTCAGGTCCCGCCTGGGAAGCTGCGCAGGAAGGAGTCCATCACAGCTCCAGGTGGGAGCAGACTGTTTGCTCAGCAGTGCTACCGGAAACAAGACACGCTGCGCTGAACCCCCTCAGCTGAACAATGCACCAGGCACTTCAGGACACAGGCTAAGGAAGCTACAGGAGGGACAACTACTCACTCACTGCAGTAGAATCATAGAATCACAGAATGCTAGGGGTTGGAAGGGACCTTGAAAGATCACCTATAGTCCAACTCCCCTGCCTGAGCAGGACCCCCTGGGGCAGCCACACAGGAACGCGTCCAGGCGGGTTTTGAAAGTCTCCAGAGGAGGAGACTCCACAACCTCTCTGAGCAGCCTGTGCCAGGGCTCTGTCACCCTCACAGTAAGGAAATTTTTTCTATGTTCTAACTTAAATCCATTATTCCTTGTTCTATTACTGGGAACCACTGAAAAGAGATTGTTTCCTTCCTATTGACATCCACCCCTCAGATATTTGCATACGTTAATAAGGTCCCCTCTCAGCTGTCTCCTTTCAAGGCTAAACAGTCCCAGTTCTCTCAGTCTCTTCATAGGAGAGACGTTCAAGTCCCTTAATCATCCTCGTAAAACGAAAAAGCAAAAAGAAGTCAAGTCACAGTGCAGAGCCTCTGCTTCTTCCCTGGTTCCTAGTGACAGGTCAGTGAGGTGTGTCTTGTTTTTTGTAAACACAAATATTAAAAGCACAAAGATTTCCAAGGCTGGCTTAAATTCCTTATTATTCCCTGTGTTTTCTCCTATAAGAGGTCATCGATCCTCTTGTTTGAAAACTACTTCAAAATTGTCTCAGACATTTGCACCTTACTTCCTACAGCAGAAACTATTATCTGACTTGGTATTAGAAAGCCACCAGCCTCATGGCATGAAGGGACTTCTTCGTCCCAGCAAAAGCAGATGCAAAAAAATGGAATAAGATTACAAACAATCCTTCTAGCTGAGAGGGCAATGCCTGATATGCAGAAAGGGAATCAGTTTTTTTCAGCTTTTTTACTCAATTGCTGTGAACTTACTGTAGTCCCCTTCCGGTTTCTAAGGTTGCTCAATGCTGTCCAGGGAAGCAGGAAAAGCTAATATATTTGGCTCAAGGGTAGAAAGAGAAACTTTTATTTCGATATGCACTTTATGGCATTAGAGTGCTGCTTTCCACATCTAACAGCCATCAGATTTTAGTTTCATTCACCATTCTTGTTGCTTCCAAGATTTATCCACTTCTGTGGCACAGGTCAGGGCATCAGATTCAAAGTGTTCTTCATCCCACAAGCCATAATTTGTCACCAGATAAACCTTGCTTAGAGAGGCACGGATATGATGGCTAGAGGTAAATACCAAGGTTAGAATAGTGTAATAGACAAAACCTAATCTAAAGGAGTAACCTACACAGGGTGGAGGAGAGAGGGCAAATGCTTGGAAAAATAAACTGAAATCCACCCAGGTGACTTGCAGGGGAAAAAATCCGCATTAATTACATGTTTCTGTGACTGTCACTGCATCTCGGCCAGAGATAGGGGAGAAGAACCCAGGCAGAATTGAGACCACACCCTGACTCGCCATTCACAGTCACCTACCTTGGAAAGACACACAAATCACATGTCTTTGTGCCTGTGTTTTTAGAAAACAGAACACTTTTCTTAACAACTCATTATGTAAGGCAGTTCCTGCTGCCAGCACCTCACAATGCAAGAAAGAAGGGAATTGATTGCATAGGAGGGTGGAGACAAATGTACTCTCAAAGTTAAATGAGTCAGCTTGGAAAAACTAACTCAACACAACCTAAAGAGGCAAAGTGACAAACAGCCACAATACCTTATATAAAAAGTCCTCCATGAGGGCTCAGAGCAGAGCCCACCAGAGGCTGCTGCCAAACCATGCAGAAGGCAACTGCTCTCACCACCTCCCCACCGACCTCATTCCAGACCTTTGCTCCTTTCGAGTTTTCTCGAAGAATCCACGCCTGTCAGAGGGCAGCCCTCTCGGCTGCCTGGCTGCAATCCCTTATGTAAACCTGGCAGCAAGGCTCCCGAGCGATAAGGCACATTATTACTTTGGATAGGGGACTGAATGTACTAGCATGACAGACTTCAAAAACAAAACAAAACGAAACAACCGAAACCCCAACCTAAACAAAAATAGTCAGTTAAGCAAACAACACCAGCCCCCCCTCCCCCCTCTCCATCCGTTTGATTTGTTCTGGCAACAACAGACACCCAAGTTCTTATTATGCGCTAAAGAATAATGGTAAGTTTTAGATTGCCTTGGTTTTAAACCGCAGCTGCTAAAAGGAAAGCCAACAAAACAGGGAAAGTGTTTATATAAGCACAAACTTCTCAGTGTACAAATACACGCGTTTCGTATTTCAACAATTCACAGCAAGAACATGCACTATCATGAAGAGGAGGGTGCAGCAGGGTCATTCACCCATCCCTTATTTTAGGGAGGCTACTACAGCATGCGATCCCTTTATTTGCAGGACATAGGCCAGAGGGAAGGATCTTTGTGACCAAAAGGTTGATATAAACAAACCTTCTCTTTGAGAACATGCACATGTTAGAAAGCCAACATGGGGTATCTGTGCTGGCAAATCTCACTGCAGCTGTGACTGCAGACACAGACAGGAATTTATGATCTTTGGCACAGAAAGATACAGCTAGAAAGTACTGGAGAAGGCGGCTTGCTTGCTCAATGACTGCCGTGGTTGCTCTAGCTTTGGCTCTCAGGAACTGCACAATGCTTTTTCACCAAGTTTGGCTGCCACACACACCCCCATTCCCCAGCATCTCGCTAGCAAGGGAGGGTACCCAGCTGCACTTCTGTAATTGATATTCCACCTAGGGAACACACACGGAGCCCAACAGCGAGCAGCAGGGTGCCCCTCCCGTCCAAACAGCACCAGGACTGCAAAGAGATGCAGCTCCAGCAAGTGCTACAACAGCCACATACAACAGCAAAGGCTATCTCAGCGCCCTTTCCTGGCCAAAAGATCCAAGGTGGGGGAAACAAGTCTGCAGACAGCAGGCACTGCTCAACCAGCATTCAGAAAGACTTTTCTGTCACCATCAAGAATCCCCTGCCTCCCCCTTTTCCTTGGCCTATATATGAAGTTTAGCACAAAAGGTTACGAGCATTGCTTGCAAGAGGCCCTCCTACCTTTGTACCCACTTAAATCTTAATATATCCTAGCCCTGAAATAAAATCCATTTGAATGTTACTTGAAGCACTTTTTTAGCACCTCTAGGCACATCCATATCACTCCAGTTCCTACTGCAGTTATGTATGCCCCTCCTGAACCAGAGCTTTGAGCAGAGTTTTTCCTTCTTGATAGCGGAAAGAAAGAGGGCCCCAAAGAAGGATTCACAGAGCTGCAAGCCCACCCTAGCCCCCTCTCACTGAGGGTCTGGGTAAGGTCCCAGGGAACCCCCATTCCCTCCTGCCTGCACCCTAAGTCCCAAGGCTGCCGCCTCTCCTGGCTCCCAAGATCTGTGGTGTGGATCTTGTGGCTCTGAATCAGTTAGAGGTAAAGTATGTGTGAGGTTCCCAGGGCCCAGAAATTTGGCCACCTTGCTCTGAAGCTCTGCACAGGAGCTCTTGCAAAAATGAGATGGCCTCACAGCAATATGGAGCAGGCTGCATACTGCCTGCAGACTTCCATCCGTCTTTCGGGAGACTTGCCTCTTCTCTGCTGCCCCTTCCCTGTCTTCCTTTCTCCACTGTTTCCGGATTTACCTGAAGACTACACTACAGGTATATTTTTCTGCTACGGCGTAATTAGCAGTTTGCCCTCAGCACACAGCTACAATAACGAGGCAGTTTTCCAAAGAACACACACATTATGTGCTAGCAGGTATTATGGGTATGTAGAGTTAATCCACCTAATTTGGTCAGAAAAAAAGAACATAGCCATTTTATAAATACCATTTTCTTAAGATAACAGTTGTGAACAGAAGGCAATGCAGATTTTATGCTCTGCAATGTTTTGACTGCGACTGATATTTCACATATTTCAAATGACAGCAGCACCTTCAAAAAATTCCTGCAGTGAGGAACACCATACCTGTAAGGAGGCATAACAACATCTTCCAATATTAAAAATACAGGTAAGCCATTCTAGAAGACATAGTCACAACTGTAGCTGCTACTTCATTTTAAGGTCAACTGTAACACAACACATACTGAGAGGTATTTTACATAGTATCAAAATATACTAATCAACCAAAAGTCTCTCAATTTCTCCAGTGTCAAATGCAACTGACTGACAGTCCTTGCTGGAGGTGGATGCTTACAGGCTTAGTACTGTGGTTATTTCTTCACTGTTACACTTGTGAGCCTGCTAAAGATGAAGTTCTGCATCTACCATTTCATGTAGCCTTTCATCCTCTTGTAATCCATCCCTATCATGGGATCTGAGCGTGGAAAGGCAACAAACCACAGGTGCTTTCATGAAACAGCAAATAATTATCATTGCCAAGAGCAACCTTTATTCTTCTAACAAAGATCACGTGATAGCTGAGCAGATAAAGTAATTTTACTAAAATGTATCTGATAATTACCCATAATTAATGATAACATTTATTTAAGAACTGTTAGTACCTCATGACACAAAACTCCCCAACAAGAACAGTGTGTTTGCAAAGCACTTTGTATTCTAGGTCAGATGCCAGAGTCCTTTTGCTGAAAAAGGTGAGAACTCCTAATAGAGCCTTGCATTGAGATAATAGCTGGTAATATTTTCCTGTGAGCTTGGATTACACGGGAGTGGCAACAGGGCTGTGAAAAGTATGTTTAAACCACTCTCCATATATCAGGGCACTACATCAATGCCAGTAGATTGTGGTTTCTGACTCTTGCACAGACCACTGTCGCCCAGGTGTGTTAAGTCTGCTGGAGACCTCTCGTCTCTCTTAGGGGTGGTCCAGGGCCTCCTCTCATCCTGCCCAACCACTTGCCATCCTGGAGCTGGGTAGAAAACAGCAGGCATGGGAATTCGTTTCTATAGCTTATTAATTTCCCAGATAAAATTAAAGATTCAGACACCTTTCATCTCAAGGCTGGAGCATGGAGATTAAGCTTCTGCCTAATTACAAACACATCTCATTTGCTGCTTAATGTCCCATTCCAGTGTTGGCCCAGCTGTGCCATACCACAACAGTACTCTTCTAAGAAATTACACATTGGCGGGAAAGTATGAATTCCTACAGCAAATAATTACGTCTTCTGGGGAACGCTCTCATAACTCTAAAAGAATCACCATCTAGGGGGGCACCTCATGAAGTATGTCAGTCACACATACCTTCCCAGACACGGGACTCAGCAGATCTTTGTCTCAACTCTCGAGCACCTGATTTCCTTTTCCACCTTGGAACATGCAGTGGAACACAGGCAGAGGCACACTCTCTGCCAAGCTCCAGCTTGGAAAGTGAGAGGCCGTAATTTCTGACCCAGCCCCACCCGCTTGGCCCCATCTAGTTGGTAGAACTGTATTGCCTTCTCAGTTTTGCCAGCTGACCTGCTTTGGTAATGGTTTCCTAACTCATCTGAGTTAAAAGGAGCTGGATTAATGAAGATACATAAACGAACCTGGCTGCAGAAGTTTTGGAGGCAGGCTAGGGGACAGTAAACCACACAGCTGACACAGCTAGAAGTTAAAGAGCGTGTGTGCCTGCAAGGGCTAGAAACCAGATTTGACATCTAGGCTTCGCTACTGTCATTACAATTCAAAATCTGGTGTTACTGCATCATTTCCTAAATCGTCCCACCATTTATTACAAATACAAATTTGGTGGTAGTGCATTATGTGCCAACTTGTCTCTCATGAGCTGAGTGCTGTCTGTCTGCGCTAGTGCTGAGAATAGCACTCGTCTCCTGCTTGCACAGTGAAGTCACTCAGTCACTCAGTTACGTGTCTGGCAGCACTGCCTCTGCTTTGTGTTCTGCGCTGGTATGCAGAGACACTGCGGTGTCCTGTTCCATGACATGTAAATAGCACTATTTCCCACATTAGGCTAACCCTGCATTTCAGTAGCATACAGCAATTTCCCACAGTAACCTGAACCCTTCATGTGCTGCACCAGACACAAGAAGAAAGAGAATGACAGACTCAATTCAATATCCTGAGAAGAACAAAAAAATACTGGTTCAGTCTAGGACTTTACGAGAAACCAAATTGCCCATTACCTGTTCGCCTCATCACTGACAAAGTGTCAGCAATCAAAACTCAAGATACTCTTTCAGATAGATACTCTTATAGATGCTCTAGACAGAGGGATTCTTATAGGTAAAATCAGATAGATACTTTCACAGATACTCTATATATACTCTTATCCTCCGTCTTGTCTGAACAACACTACTACTATAACCATTCTAGACAGGAAGATAAAGTCCCTCCTCAGAAGTCCCTTCTTTTTTGCATTGTGAATGGAAATAAAGTCAGCTATGTGTTGAGACTTAAACTGGGCATATCAAATAATTACTCAGAGGAGACACCTTACATTTTGGTTGCCTTTTGTACTCGGTGTACCTGATCTTAGATCAGTCCTGTCCATTTGCACTCCTTCACCAAGCAGGCCACCTTCATATGCTTGAAAATTTATATTGGAAAGGCAAACTAAAACATGTGGCTGGCTTTGTAAGGAACCTGTTGGAATGCATGGCTTCAACAGGGATACATCAATTTGCCATATACCCCAGCATACCGGCTTTGTAAGCATCAATGGAAAAAAAGTGTTTAAAATGCTCAGAGCTGGAGGTGCAGGTACAGGATAAAGAAACATGAAGATAAAAAAGGAGCACTAACCTGGTGAAAAATGTATCACTGTTGATGAAGGAGATTTCATCTGTGTAATCCATCTCCTTCCAACACAAATTGCTGTCTGTTAATCGGAGGCTGACCTGCGGTATTCCATCTGACAGGCCTGGTTGTGGCACTGGGTATGTTTGGCTGCATCTTTCCATTGTGGACTTCGTCATCTGCAGAAGTCAAGAGAAATAAAAATGAAATGTGAAAGGAAGAAAGGGCAGAGCAGCCTTTTCAGATAATCTGTATCGGAAAGACATTCCATACCAGTGTACAAACTGCAAAGAATATGACAAGGTGCAAAATAATAATATAAAATACATACAAATCAAACATTCTGCTTGATAAGGACTATTTACAGAAAAATAAGGGTGTGTTTATTGAAAGAACAAGGGCAAGAGTGAAATTAAAAAAAGGAAGGTAAGTAAAATAAACAGGAAGTTATTTCCTGTATCATGGACAACAGAACCTTCCCATTGAATTTGCTTCTTACCACAACTGAAGAAACAGATGGTAAAAGCAATCATATGCCATCTCCTTAACCTTCCTCCCATTGCTTTTTAACACCAATTGATGTCAAAACGTGCCCTGGAAGGAAATTCCTTGGGCCATGAATGTTTTGGAATAGCGTTCTTTGCTGAGGCAGCCAGGACCCAGGGTTGGAAGCTGGGCTCCCTAAATCCAAGACAAGGTTTCCCAGCATCTCCGAGCCCATCTACAGGAAGGCCAGAGCTCTTGCTCTGACCCTTCGGCAGAAGTGTGCAGAATGTAGGAAGAGATGTTGCCACCTCAGGCACGTATCCAGTATCAGTGGTAGATAAAAGATGCTTAGGGGAGCCAGAAAGCAAGTTTGGAGCTCTGCCCACCGTGTGCTGCCCCAGCTTTTGTCAGTCAGTGGTTTAGGGCCTTTTTTGACTTGGAGGTTGCACCTTGTTCGCTGTATTTACGAGCAAACACTGAATCTAACCTTTGTGATTATGTTCAGCTTTCTCTTGAGTTCACTTCTATCTTTAGCCTCTGCAAGATGCTATGGCCGGGAGTTTCACGACGTTGTTACACATTGATTAAAAGTGAAAAGAAAAAAAAGTACTTCTATTTTAGAGTGGTGACAGATAATCTTTTCCTTGTTTCTGAATTATGAGAATTTGCAAATAATTGTTCCTTATCCACCTTCCCCATACCATTCCTGACTTCATACTGCTTCAGTAGTAGTCTCTAATCAGACTGAAAAACCCTAGTCTCTCATTTTACGGAAGTCATTCTGATGCATATGGTCTTTTTTACTGCTTTTCCCTATACCTTTTCACTTTCTACTAAGTCCTTTTGGAAATGTAGCCAGAACTGTGGGCAGTATTATATATGTAGGCAGATTTAATGGTGGCTTCTTATAAAGATCCAACTTTTAATTTGCTTTTATGATTGTTTACTAAGCTGACAGTTTTGTAACGTTTCTGCAGTATAAACATCTCTTTTCTGAAAACAACAGCTGATTTACAGCTCATCAGTATACACATCTATATAATTTGTAGGAGTTTTGTGGACATTAGTTAGCATATAGTAACAGAAATTCAACTAAATCTTTTGTCACCCACTACAGAGTACATTAGGAGCCTTCTGTAAGTCCCTGTAGCCAGCTTTTAGTTTTACCTACCTTGAATAATTTCCTATTATCAGCACATTCAGACTCTTTCTGGGTCATTATTTGAAGCGGCTCAACAGCACAAAAAGATCCTTGTGGACTTCACAGGAAACTGCTCTCCACTGATAAACTAACCATATATTTTCATTGCTTTCTAATTACTAATCCATAAAACGTCTTTCCTTCTAATCACAAGACACCTTTGCTTCTTTAACCTTTGATAACCCTATAAAAATCTTTTGAAAACTCAAGTGCACTCCACTGACTATCTATCTACGTGCTCACTGGCTTCTCTGTGACAATTTTTTCTCTAAAGAAGTAATGCTGGTGCCTCCTTATTATCCATTTGTTTATTAATTCTGTTTCCTGCTACAGTTTCTACAAACCTGCTGCACAGTAAGTCAGACTTTCCGGGTCATGCCTGAACCCTTTTCACATCTAACTTACCCCAAGATTTTTTCTTGGGTTTACCTCTTTTGTAATGCTTTGTTTGGCTCACAGTTGTTTTCTAACGCTTTGCACACACTGAGAATCATAGAATCATAGAATCGTAGAACCATAGAATCATAGAATGGCCTAAGCTGGAAGGGACCTTAGAGATCATTTTAATCCAGCCTCCCTGCCACCAGGGACGCCACCTCTCGACTAGATTGGGCAACACATGGGGACCGAAAGGGAATCAAACCCGCGACCTTAGGGTTGTTAGCACTACGCTTTACTGACTGAAGTTTCAGAGGACAGAAAGCTGCTTCTTACTGAGCTCTGAACAGAATAAACTTGAAAACAATACACATATTGGAGGCAAAAGAAAATCAGAGAGATACATTGAGAGAGCTTCCCAGTTTCAGCCTCCAGATCGCACACTCTTGGTGAGATCCTGCCTTCATTGACTTCAATAGGCATTTTACTTGGAGTCAAGATCTCACCTTTGGACCATTGCAGGCTTCCAGCAATGCCCTGTGAGCCCATCGCCTGCAGCCATCACAGCTCTCAGCTGTGACAAAACAGCAGTGGGGCCATGATTTAAATGGCAAAGACCACAGCTGCGGAGAGGAGGGGAGGCAGGGAGCTGCACATTGGTAGCGTTACAGGAGGGAATCACACCAGGAGGCAGCAAGGCCTGGGATCTGGAGGCAGCGACTCACTGAATTATGTCGAAACAGCTGTTAAGTCTTTCTTCCCCACTGAAAACTTGCAGTCACTGATTCGGCTTTTCTGCAGCTCGAGGTGACCGTCTGTCGTGCCTGCACAGGGACATCTCTCTCTCATCACAGCCTCTCGGTGCTACCTCACCACCACCTGCTAGGGCTGATGCCGTGCACACCAGAGAATCTCTTCACCACAGCAACAAGAAATGGTGACCATACATATGCACAAATCTCTCAACAAAAACACTTCTTACACCATCCTATTAGTACAGAAGCGCACGTGCTGGAAGCAGAACAGGCAACTTCTATGATGTACCACATAAGCCAGCAGCAGTCAAAGCCTGGAAAACATCAGAAAGCCAGCCTTTCCACCCCTACCATACTGGCTGCAGTCTGATTTTAAGAACGCAATCAAAGTTAAAGAATTTGCTACTGGGTACTGCATTTGTAGAATCTACGTTACCCAACAAGAAGCACTAGGAAACAGGACACATCTGCCCAACGCCACGAAGCAGAACCCCTCTGTGCAAACTGTTCATGAACTTTACATTGATTCATAGAAGCTCCTTATACTGTACAATTCCTTACAAAATGTATTTATTATTCTGGTGCTCTAAAAGGAAAAAAAAAAGGTTTTGTATAGTCTTCAATCCTCCTTGTTTTGTGACAGTAAAAGATCTCTTGGATGCAGGCACACCCAACAAAAAGCATGCCAATCACATTTAAACTCCACAGGAAAAATTGTGTTTGAAAGATCAGATTCAAATTTGGGATTATCACTGCATTTTTAGGGCACTTCAAAATCATTTAGAAGTGGAAGGAACCAGTGTTCCTCATTCTCTGTTTCAGATGATCTACAAGCTAGTATTCTGATAGCTTTGGAAAACAATATCACAGCATTGTAGGTACTTCTTCACCAACACAGTCTGCAAGTAATAGCAACTGATATCTGAACTAAATTTAATTTCTTTCTGTGCAAAACTGCTTTCAGTTGCATCAGCATAAAATCCATGTAGAAAAAAATTATCCGTTGAACTCACATGTACTAAAAGTGAAATAAACGTCTCAGGTACTGTGTCTTTAATCATTATTAACAATAGGAAGGAACAACGTTCACTCTCTCATTCTACCGTTCCTAGTGACCCTGTGAAAAACCCACCTACATGACTAGCATAATGGCAGCACTTTACTGGGGTGCCCCTGAGATCAAGACGTACCCGTCGGTAGACAAAAACTTCTGTAATTTGACTTCCTTACAAAGCAGATTAAAGCATATGGACAGAGGCAGTCTAAACAGGTTTTGGGTGGTTGACTCTCAAGGGAAATTATTTTGGCACATATCTTTGTACATGCATATGTTTCATGCAATGAAATCTGACAGAACAATACCTTATGAAATAACACCTTGCAAAACAGCAATACTTTAGGTTATTCATTATCTGGACAATACTGTGCAAGACAAGCATATGTGGTTGTTAAATGATAAAAAAGGAAAAAAAAACCCAAACAAATCTAATAATTAAAATATCCCTTTTTGTTATCAACCTAACGTGCACGCTTACCCTCTGGGGGACATGAAGGCTAGCCCAGGAAACCCTCATGAGGCCTATTAAAAACGTACACAAGAAATCTGTAAGAAGTCTAAACATTAGTTTAAAAGGAAAACAACAACAAAAGCCCCTATGGAAACTCCTTGCATATCTTAACACATTTCTACAGGCTGTATCTTGTTGCGCTCTGTACCAAGTACTCTAGGAGGTCTGTAGTTACTGTGGAGCACACTTTCATTAGCATTTTGCCTCCAGAGCAGGCAATCCATCAAAGGACGTGTAAAGATTCAAGTGAGGTCGTGAGTGGAAGAATCCTCTTGTTCCCCAGTTAAGGACTACCCTTAACTACAAGGCAGTTGTTTTCACCTCATAATGTTCTTAAAAATACAAACAAAAAAGAAAGACACTGCCTATTCAGTAAAACATCATCTTGTACAGCAGCTGGTTTGCTTCTCTCAAGACTTTTGGAAACAGTATAATGCTTTGTGTTTTACCTTTCCATTTGGTTTAAGCTGCTTTTATTAATCTTTTTTTTCCTTCAGATTTAACAACAATCATAGAAAATGTTAACCTGCTTCACTGCTTATCTGTTTGATCACTATTATAAAGTCTAGTTGGAGGTAAGTAACTCATCTTAGTAATCTGGGTAACAGGGCAGAGTGTCCCATCAGCAAGTTTGAGAGTGACACACCACTGGGAGGAGTGACTGACACATCAGAAGGTTGTGTTGCCACCCAGAAGGACCTCAACAGGCTGGAGAAATGGGCTGACAAGACAACAGAGGAAGGGCAAACTCCTGCACGCAGGAAGGACCAACCGGTAGGTGCTGGGGCAACCCAGCTACAAAGCAACTTGACAGAGGACCTGGGAGTCCTGGGGGCCAGCAAGTTGATCATGAGCCTGCAATGTGTCCTTGCCACAAAGGCGGCCAACAGTGTCCCATGCTGCATTAGGAGGAAAAAGAAATGACCCTTCCCCTCTACTCAGCACCGATAAGGCCACAACTGGAGTGCTGGGACCAGCACTGGGCTCCTCCATGCTGTACAAGAGAGACATGGACATACTGGAGAGTCCAACAAAGGAGCATGAAGATGATGGAGTTGTGCATCTCTCTCTTGGGAAAGGCTGAGCGAGCTGGGACTGTTCAGCCTGGAGAAGAGAAGGCTCAAGAAGGATCTTGCTAAAGTGCACAAATACCTGAAGGAAGGAGGTAAAGAAGATGGAGCCAGGCTCTTTCCAGTGGTGCTCAGTAACAGGATAAAAAGGCAATGGGCACAAACTGAAGCACAGGACATTCCCACTGAGGAAAAGGAGACACTTTTTCACTGTGAAGGTGGCCAAGCACTGGCACAGACTGCCCAGGAAGGTTTTGGAGTCACCATCCATGGGTATATTCAAAAGTCATCTGGACATGGTGCTCTGCAACTGGCTCCAGGTGATTCTGCTTGAGCAGGCGGTTGGACAAGATGACCCTCAGAGGCCCCGTGAACCTCAATCACTCTGAAATTTTGTAGTTTCCCCTTTGACATTCTCATATACCCAGCAAACGAACTGAACGTGTGAACTGCTGCATACTGAAATGCCTAATATGGTGTGGCATCTGTCAGAGGAGCATTTTGTCCCAGGTGAAATCTAAGCGATATGATCTTCCAAAGAAAAATCTGTAAGTATTTGAATATACATAAGAAGCTTCACTTTGGAAGATGACACCAATAAAACCAAGGACAACCCAAAAGAATAGGGATGTTTTGGTTGAAAAGCAAATCATTTGGTATTTGTCTCCTGAAAGATTTTTGTCTGGTGAAGCTTAACCTCAAACTGCATTTGACAAAAATCAGATTCAGCCTGAGCCAGGTATGTTGTGGGCTGTTACATTATAATTACAGGTTGTGTCCAGTAGAAGTATGAACTATGCCCAACTCTGCTACCCTGTAATTTAAAATATATCTTCATTCTTGGCTATATACAAATAAAATAGATCAGATGCTACTGACGATCAAAGTGACCATCCCAGTAATGGATAATCAAAAAAAAAAAAGAGCAGACAGCTACAAGGAATTATTACACCACACACCCTGCATTTGACTTACACATTTTGCTGTCTCAGAAAGTTCAGATGCAAGGAACTGTGCTGGCAGTTTTAACAGAGACTAGTCAGTTTTATGGCCAATATAAACATATGTCATAATGGGTGTTGAAGAAAGTGCAAGAAAACCTTTCCCCTAGAGGCTCAAGCTGACCAGTCAAGGTGGCATCATCCCACACATACCACTCCAAGATTCTTCATAACTGATTGGGTGCATCATAGAGATGTTTCATTTCCTTGTGAGGTGTCAGAAGTTCCTGGGTTCAAAGATTAATGTGCCATATATTCTAACAATCTGATGCAGTATGGTGACTCTAATCTTTCTCTCTTCTTGAAGAACAGCAACTGTTCCACACCAAGACAAGTCTGGAGAGCTCTGTGCATGTGCACCAACATGGAGCAAAGATATAGATCTTTAGTATTGCTTGTCCTGCTTTTCCGCGTACCTCATAGAATCCTGACTTCATAGAATTATAGAATGTTCTGTGTTAGAAGGAACCTTTAAAGGTCATCTTGTCCAACTGCCCTGCAGTGAGCAGGGACATTTTCAACTAGATCAGGTTGTTCAGAGCCCTGTTCAACCTGACCTTGAATGTTTCCAGGGATGGGCCTTCTACCACCTCTCTGGGCAACCTGTTCCCATGTTTTATTGTAAAAGCAACCTTCCCTACATCTAGTCTGAATCCACCATCTTTTAGTTTAACACCATTACCCCATGTCCTATCGCAACAGGTCCTGATGAAAAGTTTGTGTGCATCTTTCTTACAGGTCCCCTTCAAGTACTGAAATGCCACAATAAGGTCTCCCTGGAGCCTTCTTGAAGCTGAAAAGCCCAAACGCTGTCTTGAAGAAAGGATGACAGAGTTGGAGTTGTTCAGCCTGGAGAAGAGAAAGCTCTGGGAAGACCTTATTGCAGCCTTTCAATAATTAATGGAAGCTTATAAGAAAAAAAAAAGGACAGACGTTTAACTTCTTTACAATGAGGGTGGTGAAACACTGAAAACAGGTTGCCCAGAGAGGTGGTAGAAGCCCCATCCCTGGAAACATTTAAGGTCAGGTTGGACAGGGCTCTGAGCAACCTGATCTAGCTGAAAATGTCCCTGCTTACTGCAGGACAGTTGGACTAGATGATCTTTAAAGGTCCTTTCTAACCGAAGCAGTTCTATGATTCTAAGTCCTTAAGCCTGGACTGAACTTAGAGCAAGAGACCACTTGTCTTTAGTAAGACTGCTCTAAGTGTTAAAAATGGGCTTGTGCTCAAATACTTGTCACAGTGTAGATTCAGTTCAAAAAGTAGTAACGTAAAAAAAAAAGTAACTGAAAACCACCTTGATTTGCCACTTCACCTACGATCTGCAATATTGATTTTAAAACCATGTAGGCATATTACAGCTGACAAGTTCTTCTCAAAGAAAAAGTGCCTCTTCATCCTAAATTGCTGTCACTGGGAGACAAAGATCAGTAGCTGTATAATTCTTACGAGGTTTAGCAGAGAGTTAGCACAGATCATATAAGCAATAAAACAGACTTGCAAAATTCAGTTATCAGCTCTCTTCCATACTCAGAACCAAGTCACCAAGTCCTTCCTTGACTAACTGCCACACTGAACGCATAAAGTCACGATGAATGCAGTCATCCTTGCAATCTGTGCAGCTGCCACTGCCAAATTTGGATTTCTCTTACTCTATTTGTATTTTTAGGCATTAGATCACTAAAACACCTCCTCTGTACTCCGCCCTACTCAGATATCAAAGTTACAAATTCAATGCAATCCTAAGGTGTATGAAGCTTTAAGGTTCAATAAAATACTGATGTTTTATGCAAATTTCTGTGTCTTAATGAGGACAAGGCCCTTTGGATTCAAAGAGTCAAGTATTATCTTCATGGAATGGTTTGGGTTGGAAGGCACCCTAAAGATTATCTAATTCCAGATCCTTGCCATGGGCAAGGACACCTCCTGCTAGACCAGGTTGCTCAGAGCCTCAATCAGCCTGGTCTTGAACACTTCCAGGGCTGAAGGATCCACAATCTCTCTGGGCAACCTGTTCCAGTGTTTCCTCGTTCTCACTGTAAAAAATCTAATGTCTAATCTAAATCTAAACCCACTGCCTCCCATCCTAATGCTACATGCCCTTGTGAACAGTCTCTCCCCAGCTTTCCTGCAGCACCCTTCAGGTGCTGGAAAGCCATTATAAGGTCTCCCCAGAGCCTTCTCTTCTCCCGGCTGAACAACCTCAACTCTCCCAGCCTGTCCTCATAGAAGAGGTGCTCCAGCCCTTTGGTAATTTTTGTGAACCTCCTCTGGGCCCACTCCAACAATTCCGCTAGGGCAGATTCAGTGAACAAATTCTAAATTCTTCCTGAAGACTAAACATAAAAATTGTATATTCCAGAAAGATGTAATTTGAACCCAAAACTGTCCTGTCCTAAAAACGTTCCAATTCAATAAACCAGCCCAGTACTAAGCTTATCTTCAAACTTGCAACTCTCCATTGTACACAAAAGGAGGTTTTTCGAGAGAATCAACACCACCTTAAGGTCCCTTTTCTGTAGGAGGTGAGGTGCAATTGCCTAAGGAAATCCCTTCAGCTTCCTACCCTGTGCAGCTCTACAGGCAGCTTTTTCAAAATGCTGCCAAGTGCGCGGCAAGGACGGGATGGAGGCCACAAACCAACAAGATGTATGGGCCTCAAGCCAGAGGATACAACCAGCTCCCAGCAATCCCCGACTGCTTTGTGGCATCTGCTTGCAGAAAGAAACCTAGCACGGTCAGTGTTCTGAATCATGGTGGAGAGAACTTTCTCCAAGCAGAGAAAGAAGGCTGTGATTGATGTAGACCTTAAGTCAGGGGTCAGCAGAGAATAGTGGCCTGCAGCTGAGTGCACAGCCACTTCACTGGAAATTGAAATGAAATGTTTAAGTCTCTGATTTGGTAACTGCACCCTTCAACGAGGAATCTCAGCAAAAGATGTATTAAGGACTCCCTGATGGACTCAAACAAACAAAAAAAGTTCATAAGCAAAACAAGCATGCATGCCTTCACATTAGGGAGATATACTGTCCAGTTTCGAAGTATTATACAAGAAAAATTACATAAAACACACATGCCTCTTCTTGAGGAATATTAAATTCCTACATGAAATAATCCTGTCTTGCACTCCTTCCTTAAGATTTCCCTCACTTTATGGTTTGGCACATACTGTCTTTGTCTTTGTATCACATATGGTCTTAATGCACTGAGAAATACTCTAGTCTTTGGTATTATCTTTTTTTCTTTTTCTTCCCAGTTTCTCCTTTTAAATTTATATAATCACTTCAGCACATGAACTGCTAGTAACCTTTATCTGTCCCATATGTAAGTCTGGTTCCATGTACATTTGCAAATTCATATTTGAACTCCAAGGACCTCAAAGTCTCGCTTCTCCTGTGTCTACACTCCCAGGCACTGTACTAACATATCAGCCTGGCTGTTGTTTCCCTTAATGCTCTGGGATTGAGTCTATTCACATGTCAACATCACCATCAAGAATAAAGCAGGGACAAACCAGCCTAATAGGTAAAACCAGTTGGTGGACTATAAGAAGTATTCACCTTCTTCTCCCTTGCATTTCTGTTTCACATATGGAGACTGGAAAGATGGATCTACTATTGTTTGGTCACAGCAAATAACTGCGTACTTCTTATGCCCTTTGCTCCACACCAACAGTCCTTCAGTTTCAGAATTTTTAAGCAGTATCAAGCACAGCAGAGATGTTAATGAGCTATTAGGCATCCTGCCATCACAAATTACCAAGCGAAGCTTTGGTAACAAGTCTCAAGGCTGCTTTCATCAGCAGGCACCTTGCATCAAACAGAACTTCTGTCATAGGCTCTGACAAAGGCAACCAGACACTATGAACGTCAAGAATCAGCTTAAATCCTCTTTTGGGCATGCTTAGGTGGGGACAGAACTACAGGTCGAGCACCGTTGGTCTGTACTAACTCCTTGTGCAGACGTATCTAGCCCATGGCCAGAGCGTCTCTGTGCAGCAGCAAAGCTTATGGCCTCTTGAGAAACACGAAACTCAAGACTCAGTTACTATCCTGAATGTAGAGCCAGAGCATGCCCACAGACAGCAAAGGTAACATAAGTATTTGTACCCCAATCTTAGTTCTCACCTGACCACAGAGACATTGCTCCTCCGGGAATAACTCCTGCCTTTCATTCACTTAGTTTCTTTGGACTAGCTTGAACAGAAGAAATATCATGAAGCATAAATACGGCTAGGTGATCACCATCACAGGAGAGATGTAGGAATAAACTTCGAAGGCTGACTATTCTTAAAATAAAGGTGCCACCTCCAGTGAAGGGATCTTAAAGCAAATGCTCTGTATGTATCAGCTGTGCTGCTAAAGGGCAAATCTTAATGAGACCATCAAAAGCCAGGGAACAGAGGTAAATCAGTACAGCACCCATCCCATTCTTCCATCCTTCCTGCTGGCTAACTGTTTGAGGTGTAAACAAGGAAGTGTTTTCCAAAGGATTTCTGCATTAGAAAAGAGTGAAATTGTGCCAAAATTCAGAGCTGCTCCACTGAAGTCCATGTAAGTAGGTTGGAAAGTCCCAAAGAAGCTGCCAAGAAACCTGTCTTTCTCCATGTATGGTACTTTTCCCATTCACAGCACGACAATGAATTACACAGTAATGAAAGCATTTGCTGCCTAACAGACACTGTTGGCACTGGCCTGAACTGTACTATATCCCATAAAGTGCAGACAGATCCTTCACGGAAAATAAATTAATTCTACCTCTGTACTTCTTCTGCCCTGCAACACCATATGGCCAACTCATTAACAAAGGAACCTGAAGAACTAAAATGACGACCACAAAAGGTCACTCAGTCTACCCATCCTTCAGTCATTTTTCCTTCTCCGGAATAAAGAATGCTGTTTAAGAATGCTGTAAAAAACCCCAAACAAACAAAAATAACACAAACCACCAAACCCAAAACAAAAGCAGGCTCAGGCCTTATGGATTTTGAAGAGAGCATACCAATAACCTGGCACTACATGTGCCTGAGCTCAACTAGTACGGGATTTTTTTATGGTCCTCTGAATCAACAGTGGGGAATATAGATAAGCTGAGACACCACTAGAAATACCACTATACCATGTAACAATGCAGCAAAAAGAGGCGTAAACTTCCTGTTATTGGAGCGTTCACCTCTGAACTAGAAAAAAACCAGAAAATACAGTCTGCACTGTAACAGGATCTTCAAGGTGATCTCATAGGTCTTTTCCACCTCCCATTTTCATGACATTGTGTCTTTACCATAAGTATACCTCTAATTTTAAGTACAAGTCATTGCAGACAAATGACTCAAGTGAGTCATGTAGATATGTTAGATGAGATTCTCCCATCACTTGCTAGCAAAAGTTAGAAATTAACATTCTTGCAGTAAGTGTATGACCAGGCTTGCCGCTGACTGAATACGAGCAAGATGAGCACCCAAGCGTCAGCGATCACAGGAATCACGCAGTATGATAATTGCTTTCATTATGTTGAATGAAGATGAAAAATGAAAACAGAAGCATGTGAACTAAAAGCAGACAACCCTTTGACAGCACACTATTAACTGCTCTGTCATGGATTCTGTAACAGCACATGTAGGTTGATGTGTTTCAGTATAAAAATGCCTTTAGTTTACACCAAAAAAACGCTTCCAAGGGAATAGAAGATCTGTACACTGAGAACACAGCAAGCAGCTCTAGCTAAGAACCTATTAAACATTAACCTCCACAAGTCTGCTCAATACACAGGCTGTTGCAAGAGATCTTATTTGTGCTGGGCAGAGTGCACACAAGTATATTTTTGTGGTTCTCTAAAAAAAGATCACATTCACAGTTTATTCCAACACTTGCAAATCTCCCGTCCCCTCCCCACTGTTCTCCAATCCGTACTGGTTTTTAAAAGGCAATCACAAGCACAAGACTCTACCAGTCCTCCTACAAACTGGCTGTTTTCTCTTCCTTTACAGCATATCTTTACATGAATTAAGACAAGGGGAAGCACTTGCCACCATTAAAACAAAAAGATGCAAGTTGAAAGACAAAAGCTGCTAGAAGTACCAGGCAGGCTTCACAGTCACATTTTCAGGCTGCCTAGGTTCCTGAGCTACTTGGAAAACTTTAAACAAACAAAGTAAAACCAGAACCTCAAACACAGGCCAAGCTGTGAATCCACTGCTGTAAATGTTTTATTCGTACATACTAGCTCCTGAAGGTCTGGCAGTCTGTTTAATGTTACCCTTTAAATAATATGCCACACTGCAGGAAATAAGCATATTTGGGAATGTATTTTGTTTTTTAAACATCCTATGAACTTGCAGCTCAAAAAAAATAAGTAACATAAGATATTTTTGACTATGTTTATACTGATTCCTAACTCTAGGAGGGATTAAATAACTGCACATCTTCAGAAATGTGACCCCTGGCGCTCTCAGAACACTCTCTGGTATTGGGATTCAAACAATAAGCCTAAGTGGTAATTTTCAAATGTGAGTATTTAAAGTCAGGCACTTTGCATTCCACATGCATTCCACATGGTCAAAACCTAGCCAAGTCATATTTGCAAAGACTTAAAGAGCAGATGTCTGTCTCTGTTTCTGATAAGAAAGATTATGCAATTATAGTAACTTTTGTACTTGCATAAAAAACCCAATTTTATTATGTAATTACCTGTATGCATTTCTATGTATCTCTGAACTACTGAAGCTTGAGAATTTTTTGAGACTTCATTCATTTTTACTGTTGCTTGTGAAACTATGGGATGAAGTCTATCGTACTTTAAAGCCTGATTTCCTTTAAAATCAATGACATGGCCACTGTACAGCTGGGATAAATCAACCTGGAGCCATGAAACGAGTGGTGGCATGCAGCCCATGCAAAAGTACCACCCGAGCATCACTCTTCCAAACCTTCCACGCAATAAACTGCTTATTAGCAACTGCATACTTTCCATTCTCATGCAAAGAAAAAAAAGCTTCCAGCACAGCATACTGGATACAAAACAAGCTCAAGCTTTGTTTTGCTCAGCTGCGTGTGCTCAAGGATCAGTGTAACCTGAAAAACTACCCAAGTCTGCTCACTGTCAATAGCCACCAGCAGCCATCTCTTCATCCCACACTCCCCAAAACCACAGTCTCACCTGGAAAAACTGCCACCTCCCACCTACCAGCTGTGAATGATGCAGCAGAGTATCTCCAAACCCTGCCCAAACTAGAGGAGCTGTTCATTGCAGCACCAAGCGATGAAGCACCATCACGCTCCACTGTTACTAAGGCAAATTTTCTACTGTCATGAGTACTTGGGCCAAAGTAAATAGCCAGCATCTGTACAGGACACTGTCAAAACCCAGGTTTTGAACTAAATTTCTTTAATGATATCTAGGCAAGAATTGAGAAGGATAGATTTCATACAATTTCCTAAGTTTTATAGGCAATATTAATTGGCAAATGGTCCAGTCCGAAGTATGTCGGCATAAAGAAAACCTTCTAGTCATCTCTTATATCTGCAAACGTAACAAATTTAGACTTTCAGATCTTCCTAACCTTACACTATAATAATGACTTCCATTGGCCCATTCTAAATCGTGGACTGTTATTTTCCATGAGATGTGTTACTATCGTACCAAAACCTAAATATTTTATATTGGTCAAACAGCTCGGCAAGTCTGTAAGCTCCCTCAGGCATGCCCGAGACCTTCTTTTAGCTCTGGATTAACACAACAGTGCTTTCTGACCCTCAAATAAGATTTCTGTGCAAGACTCGGCTGCAAACGTTAAAAATTATCAAAATCCACTACAGAGTAGAACTGACTCGTCCATAACCCCAAAATAGAAAAGAACTCACTTTGTTCAAATCCCAGACCAGCGTTCTTACACCTTGATCAGATGAATTATATTGGCCCAAGGAACGAGTCCTCTTACTAAGGAAGGCTATTGTATTGGTAAAGAAATTTTTCTTTCTCTCTGGCAGATTCTTTGCAAGTCACACAAAATGCAGATTTTGCAGTGAATGACACTCCACCTCAGTTAAAGCTTTAAACCAATGAACTATGGAGACCTCAATGATTAGGAAAGATTAGAACATCCCTAGAATACTCTTTGATCTATTTAGTCTTCAAGAGTGTAATCCTTCCACGTCAAGAAGCGCTGACGCTAATAAAGACAGGTGGTTGAGTACTCCAGCTCCTACCTTCCTCCCACATGAATGGAGAAACACAATAGGTCAAGGTCATCCTTAAAGGAGAGACTAAATCACGGCCAAGGTTTAAGATACTTAAAAGTATCTTAAACTCTGGCCAAGATACTTAATGTCTCTTACTCAGTTACTCTTCCTGCACTTATTTACATTTATCTCTTTGGACAGACAGACCAAAAGGGATTATTGGCGAGAGTGTTCAGTTACATATTTGCTTTCAATTACATACTTGAATTAAATTTAGGGAGATGATTAATATCAGCAGAAAGGGCTGAGAAAGACCCTAGCACAAAAAGACCTCATCTCCCACATGCTGAATACTTAGCACTACTGGCTCTAGATGAGAACATTCGCAAATTTTTGGTAAATTTCAATGGAATGAAAAAATGCTACAGCACTTCAGCTTTAATTATTCATTATACCTTTTCTTCAAACAGAATAAACTGTACTGGTTCCTTTATCCATTGCCATTAATAAGAGGGATTCATACAGCACACTTTCATCTTGCACTGAATATCTGGCTGGGATGCAAAGTTCAAACTGAACAGAATATTACCTTTGCTTTTATCCTTTTCAACAAATTATTGAATGGACATAAAGATTGTTAAGTTTCAGCCTCAGTCAGCCGTGGTCCTAGATATACTGAACTGCACAGTGGTGATTTTAGTCTTTTATATATGTAGCACACTCTGGAATTTAAATGCATCTGATGACAATTGCTCCAGGAAGGAATTAGGAAAGAAACAGTTAGTAAAAACAATGGTTATGCACTGTGCTCTATTTTAACAATAAACTTATTTGTTGATAATTTGGTATTCTAACGCATTTTTTAACAATCCGACTTTCTTCTGTGCTCACCCTCTCTTTCTTACTTGGTTCAGTAATTAATCTCTTTTTGGCCTCACAAACTGAATAATCAGAGAAAACTGGCCTGTGGGATTTTGAGTTCAAGTTTTAAATGCTCCTAGAAAGCATCAGATCTATTTAGTTAGCTGTTAATACCTAGAAGAAGACCTTAATTAAAACAAAGTCAAACTTTATTAATGTGAAGCTTTTTCTTAACTAAAGCACAGATTATTAATTTTTTTTTACAGAAACAGGGAGTCAGATTCCATTCTGATATAAAGAAGGTGCAGCCCTGAACTTCACCAAAATATTATCCCATTTACTACATCAAAGTATTTGGCCTTGTGCCCTAAAAGTGAAGAGCTATTACACAATTGTTTGCCCACTGACTCTATGCAGGGGCTTTGACAGAAAAAACAGCTGCTGTCAGTGCAGTGACTAAGGCTGCAAATGCCAGTACTAATTTTTAATTAGGAAAAAATAATCATGATAACTTGTAGGGAGCCTATGACAGAGATCTACAAAGTCATGAGTGGTAGAGAGAAGACAGATTGTTCACTATCTCCTTCAGTCTACAAGAAAAAAAAAAAGAAAAAAAAAAAGAAAGAAAAACCAGGCGACCTTCGAATGACACTAGTGAAAACCATGAAAAGCCATGTTTATAGCAAACAAAAGGAGTCTGTTCTTGACGTGAGAGGAAGTAATTTGTGGCACTCTTTCTCAGATGACATGCTGGAAGCAAAAAGCTTACGTGTGCAAGGGGTACACAAGACAATTACTTTGGACATTGCTAAATACACAAACCACATCAAGACCAGGAAATAGTCACAAATCAGTAAGAGTAATTGAAGGAAACATCTTGCTGCCCTATTCTTACTTCTTCCTGGACATCTGCTTATGGCAAGTGTGGGAGGCAGGACACTAGGCTAGACGAATCTCAAGTCTGAGCCAGTACAGCCATTCTTATGTAGGATGAGCAACCATTAAGAGGATTATTCAGTGAATTCAATGCTGCAAATGATTACAGAAATGATGCATTATCTGATTGCACTGGGATAGCCTGCGACAGCTGACTCTTTACTGGGTCAGCAGCTGTAAACCACGGAGGAAGGAATATTCTGTTTCTCTCAGCAGCACCCCAGGTAACAGTGGAATGAAACCTTTGCTTCAGGTAAGGCATCAGAAGGGCCACACCTGGGGATTTTCCCCAGGCTACAACAGAAGTGCACAACGGTGCTGCTCATGGAGCAGTGCAGAAGAAACAGTTCCTGGCTCTCCCTTGACTTGATGTTGGAGTGGTGAATATTATGCCATACCCTGCACAAAGTTCCCCTGGAGCACAGCAGCACAGATGTGACACGCAGCTGTCAAGGGTGTCGATGCAGAGGCAAAAAAAGGCAGCAGCAATTATGGATCTGCTCTTCCTCCTACTCACAAGATGAAGAAAATACGGAATCTCTTCACCTCTGTGATTGTGCAAAATAGCCCATAGCTGATCAAGGCTCTTTATGGCATGCAAAGTATCGAATAATCTCTACTTTTAATATACACTAAAATTGTGTAGCCAATGACAGGCAGATCTTTAAAGGCACTTACTAATTCATGTCATCACATATATTTTCATGACTGTTAACTGGATGGAATAATTATTTCTTATTCAGATACCATGCTACAGAGTCATCACTCAGTGGCACAGATATCTTCAGAAAAGAAATATAGAGAACGATTTACCATGAACACTAATTAAAAAAAAATCTCATCATAATGTATTAGGTATCCTTATAATTTTATTCCCAGCAAGTGATGAAAACATCCTTGTTGGAAGGGGATGCAACATTAGCAGAGCTGTTAAACATTCTCTTATCTAAAAAACCACGTAACAAAGATTAAAACAGCCAGCATTTATATATGGGATTTTTGCCTTGATTGTTACTGGCATATAGGAAGAAGAGTAAAGCTGACTCGGTATCTATCTGCTGGTCTACCTTGCTACCATTTACACTATAATAACCAGAGCTCAGCAGAGCTGTTTCGGACAGAAGTAATAAAAAGTGAAATATCACAGTCTGCAAAAATCGCATCACTGCTTTTCAGTATGAAACTAATACCCTATTCAGTTCCCCTTTCATTTCCTTTTGTTCTCCCATGACTATTTATATACACGACCTTTTACCTGAGACCATATCTCTTAATAAACAGCTAAAGGTTACCCTGTTTTGCTTCAGTACAGCCCTAACCTCCTGCAATTATTGCCACAAACCATGTACAAAGGTCACAAATTGTGACACTAAAGGAAGAGAAAGATGCAGAAATCCATTATTTTTCAAGAGGATGGCAATATAGAAAAGGAAATGACAAACACAGTAATAATACTGTAATATACCTCAATGCTGGCAACTACATCTGTGCAATATCATGGTATTTTCCAGAAGGAAGAGGAAAATGTGTCTCCAGCCATCCAGGAGGACCACTTACTGGATGCTGCAACAAGTTGAACTCGTAATGTTGGGATCAAATATAATTCCAGAACTTGTAAAAGGTTACCAAGACTTCACTGAATGAAAACATTCATCTTCCTTGTCCATCTCTAAGTGTCTCTAATTTCTAAGTGTCCATCATATATTAGCTGGCAAGGTTAAGGCATCATGCAATAGCTTAACAACCACAATTCAGCTTCTCGTGGCTGAGATATAAATAAGGAGCCTGCAGCAGATTTTAAGATTAAAAAACAACACCCAAAACAAATCAAACATTGACAAAGTGACACAACATTGCTCTCTTGCTGGGTGTACCTAATGTGTGTTTGCGTTCAGTAACAACAGAGCTAAGATAAGTTCTAGGGGGACATTTTATTCTCCCTTGGTATTTTGAAAACTGGAGTCTGATTTACTATAATGTTATTCATAAATAGAAAAAGGATGATCTAAAAGAAAAACATGATCTAGCTATGGGGAAACAGGCTCTCCAGACCTGTATCTCATGTTACAGCTGCTTAATCTCAGTCTTGGAAAAGCCAAATTGCATTTCTGATCTAAAAATCAAAATACTCACAAGGTAAAAAAAAGTTTTTCAGTGGAATTCAGCAATGCTACTTTTAAAATGAGTATCTGACATTGCAGCCCTAAGGGTCTCTATATCATTCTCGTTACTAGTGTAAGATTTCCAGCACACGGAGCATAGACTCCTTCCCTACTGGTGAAACTGAGATGTTCACTGCTGGCAATTAAGGTCAAATGCTGCTGGGATCTGCTGGATAGATCAGATTTTCAAGAGTGTACGTATTCAGGCACATACAGAGTGCCTGGCCCCTTGTGTCCTTTGCATCACATATCCTGTTGCTCTTAACACCGCCCTGAGCCCTGATTATTACCCAGTTTTGGGGGCACCAGGGTCTCTGCAAAGCAGCAGATGGCACAGGCGCAGCAGGGTGTAACAACCAGCTTCTCCTGGACAAACCATGAGCCTCTCAGCACTCCAAGGAGGGCTTTTCAAAACTGCACAGGACTTATACTGAAGGCAAAGAGCATGTCACTGCCCTTACAATGGGAAGAACTAATTCAGCGCTGAGCCCTTCCAAAGTCCCCACCTCGAAAGTACTACAGAGGAAGCAAATGGCAGAAGTCAGTGAGAATTAAACCACCACAGGCTGAAAAATGTCTTACACTTCCTCATTTTGGATCAGTTCTGATTGCCTGCAATACATCCTCGTTACAAAGACAGCACTGACTGCTGATTTGTACAGAGGGAATAATGCTGATCACTTCGTGTATAATCTGATTAACTGAATGACTGATTAATGAGAAACAGAATAAATATTGGGGAATCTGAACAGGAGGAACCAAGAGATGTGACTTAGCAGAAAAATTTTCATCCTCCTGTTATCCTCCTTTTTTCCCCATGGGTACAGCAAGGATGCTCAGAAACAGCTGGCTAGAGCAGGGACTCACATGCTTGTTTTATTGTACCTTGTTTCTTGATGTTGATTCTGATGCTTCTCTCTTGAAGGATGATGTACTGACTGAGATGGACTGCTCCCAAGTGCTAAATCAGGATGTCACCTTCCCACCCCCTGAAAAAAAATCCCACAACCCAACAATCCCAAACAAAACAAAATGAATAAAATACATTCCAAGTAAAACGTGCAAGTACAGACTGGGACACATATGCACATATGGATCTTATTTTATCTACATTTTGGCTCTGTAGTATTATCCTGGGGCAATGACAATATCACTCGGCATTTGCTTAACGAAAAAATTGTGAGAGAGTAAAAGCAAAGTTCCTGAGCATTTCAACTGCAAAATTTGCCAGTCGGGTTCAGAAAATGTATAGTGTACTAGAAATATGGATAGCAGGATAGAAGGAGATGTTTGCTATATGTCCCTGTTCTCCTTAAAAAATGTTAAATATTAGCAATTTTGTTCTCATAATGTGTTAAAATTAAAATATTGTTGGTGGAATTCTAGCTAAAGGAATATCAGCATAGTCATTTATTACTTTATAGAGTTTAGCATTAACATATTTGTGTGCGTGTACAGAGTTGCATTTAGTAACACCACAACTGACAGATTTATAATATCGTGAGTGCTTTAATAAACTTCAAGAGCAGAAATATTCCATTTTAATAATACATATAAGGAGTTGTCAAAAACAGCAGAGCTAGAAGCACTGGAAAGCCACTTCAAACTGCCACAAGGAATTGTTTGGGGATCATCTGATTTTTCACTTGCCTTTCTGAATCAGAGCCTAAACATAACCATCCTCCTCAGTCCAGATTGAATCTGCTACAGGTGAAGGCTTTGGAGGCTTCTAAACTTTCCCCTACAAATCTCATATTGCTCATTTCCTGTCAGCTCGCATCACACAATGTCATTCTGGCTGGATCACTATATACCCTTACTATAAACATGACCATCTGCTCACTGGTGGACAACTGCAAAACGAATTCTAGATGGAGAAATACTAAACAGAAAACCGGAGACGGACTTCCACAGGTGCTCCTTCTCCTCGTACAATTCCCACTCATCTTCACACTTCCCACGCGAACCCCCTCCCACCCTTGGGTGCTCCCTGGCCCAGGCAGGAGAAAACTGGAGCGACTTGCCCAAAAAAGGGGATACTGAAGGAAATGTTTGTCGAGACCTTCAGAAAGGGTTCTCAAAGGAGATCAGTTCCCACTGCCTCCTGATGGGAAAGAACTAATCCAGTACTGAAAGAAGGCCATTAACATGATGTTAAAACGGTCTTGGCCCTGAAAGAAGAATAAAGGAAACTATCTAAACCTTGCAGGCTTAGCCAGGGTAGCGTAACATGGATTAGAGGCGGATGACTTTTTTTCGTGATATAAATGAGGGATCGCTCGCTCTCACGTCTGCTGAATGTATAACCAGAGGCCAAGGACTGAGATGGCAGGGAAGGGTTACTTATTGGGGGGGAGCCCACTCAGCCACAGAGTTGGAGAGTTTTCAGCAGTTTCTCCTGGATCTCGTGAAGTGATTAGATCCTCATCCAAAGGTATTTAAGTGGGAAAAGCCAGGGAAGGGAAAGAAACATGCATCAGCAAAGATCCTGCTTTACTCACCCTGGGAAATAATCCAAAACATTGTGGCTTTCAGCAGAGTTTTAGAATTGACTGCAAAGGGAGCAAAGTCAAGCTTTTTGACCATCTTTACCTTTCCCACCTCTCCTCAGGGATGAAAGGCTCAAATCCTGCCAAGAGCTGGATGATCCGGTCTGAGTGTTCAACCAAAGGAGCACGCAAGCACTCTGCTTCAAAATAGCGCTGCCGAAGCCAGCCAGAGCACCCTCCTTCACATAAACAAATGCCTTTGAGGGCTTGCCTGGCTAGGCTGAGCGCCACATGCTCTGCACACACGAAGAACCAAGAGATGCAGCTACAAGGGGTGGACTGCTTGCCTCTTTAGAAATCTACCGGCAGGCTTGCAGAACATAGGGCATGCACTTTTGCTGCCATTTGAAGTACAAAGGACTATTTTGCCAAATCATCCTCCCAGCTGAAGTGGCAGCTTTTGTTAGAAGACTGGAAACGAAGAGGATAAAAATGTAAGAAGTTAATTGCACCTAAAATAAAAGGGTTGTTTTGAAATTATTAGTTTTTGCAAAAGCCAGCTAGAGACCAATTTCTGTAGCTCTTCAAGGAGTGAATTCTGCCTGTTGAAGAGGTCATCAGAATGCACCTAGATTATATTCACAGTGTGGAAACTGCATATTTGTAATTTTACTTGACTTTGTAACTTCGATTTTCAATTTAATTTTAATGTTATAATTTGAATTCTGTAAATGGAATTGCTTTCTCTTCTGCATCAGGTGAACAGGGCTATGCATCCCTATCCCACTGGGTGGTAGAGAGGGAAAAGCCTTTTGCATTCCTCTCCCAAATACATAATCAAGCGAGGAACAGCATTACATCCTCATTATGCCAGTGCTTCTGCTCCAATGCAAACATTTACGTGTTCTGAGTCGACTGGTTCTTAAACTTAGAAGTGCTCTGTCAAGAAGGCA
Source organism: Apaloderma vittatum (assembly GCF_000703405.1). Classification (NCBI taxonomy): domain Eukaryota; kingdom Metazoa; phylum Chordata; class Aves; order Trogoniformes; family Trogonidae; genus Apaloderma; species Apaloderma vittatum. The sequence goes on from NW_009716515.1 coordinate 37,526, forward strand.
TTAAGAGTAAAAAGATGAAAAAATAGAAGAAAAAAAAATCTTATAATCCTGCATGACTAGGTAATAGGTTGTATGTTTTATCTGAAGACAATACTGAGCTAAAGACATCATACTACTCAAGATGACATGTTGATCCTGAAATCAGTGGAAGAGGTAATTCCAGAAATCTCTGAAAAGTGAGTCTTGTAATAATTTGCCTGCTCAGATTGCCCTTGCCACTTAACTAAATAAAAACCCTCCTTACTGCCTATCTTTTGTTGTTAGAGAAGCTTAATCACTGTTATTCAAAGGTTCATTACGGTTTTCATTACATTTCATTACAGTTTTAACAACACCCCACTCACTAGCTAGCTACAACATAGGAGTATATGCAGCTGCACTTTGCATAGCACTTTAAGATCTTTGGAAATGAAAGGTCCTCATTCAGAATTATCATTTTTGTCATTACTGTAGGTTTTGTAAACATATTTATTCAAGAGGATAATAAAACTGGCAATACTGCAACTCAAGACTGACTGATTTTTCATTACATGAGTTATCACTCAGTTTAGTGCCCCAGAAATCTATCAGCACCATACCTATACATACTAGGAATTCTGTGCCACAGCAAAACATAAATGGCATTTTATTATAATGCACTGACACTAACAATGAGATAAATGCACAGCAGAGAATTAATTGTTCACATGTAACACTGCCCAATAAAAAATTAGCTATTTATGATCCTGAAAATCTGATCACAGAGCAGACAGCTAATCAGAACACTCAACTCGCTTCGCCCATTTCTCTCTAACTAGCAGAGCTTATTGATCAACAGACTGGGAATCTTCCAGACATTAACTGGGTTAGGAAATTAAACTGAAGCTTGGAAAAAAGTCTTAAAGATTGTAATAACAGCTGCTTTCAAATGAGACCTGTAAATCCCAGTAAACCCCAACTTATTTTGGTATTAAAAAAATGTATTTTTTTTTAATCAAATCCCATAATTCTTTTATGGGAAAGAATTTCAAAATATATATATTTCTGGAGAAAGTACATGTTATACTTCCACCTGCTGGCCACCTGCCTGGAAGATAATACAGCTCTCATTCTACTAGGTGGAGTGAGAAACTAATTAAGTCCTTCCAGGCAAGGCATCAGGAACCTGACAGTTTGACTTCCCACTGAAACAGAAACTATTTTGTTACAAATTTTCTATTTTGTGAAAAATGCACTTTTTTAAACACAGAGCTTTCCAGAGAAAAACTCCCTACCATTTCTAACTATAATCCTACCATACGCTTGAGCAATGAGCAAGAGGAGGCCTCACAGTTCTGGGAACAAAGCAGGGACTGGAACACAGCTTGCAGAGATTGCCAGCTCACTTAGTTTCTAAATTATGATCCACCAAGAAAGCAAGCCAAGAAATCCCTTTACCTGGCAAAATTCATCTTTCTCAATGACTGAACAATCTTTGAAAGAAGAAATATAACTGGGCTGAAGCTGTTTCTATGCCTTCTCAGTGCACATATGCAGCAAGTATGGTAGCTCAACTATCCACAGCCCCAAAGAATCATGTCTCTTTTTCCCATGTCTAAAATTTATTAACTTTTAACTTCTTTAAAACAGATTTTTCTTTAATGTGCCACAATCTGTACCTGACTGAAATGCTCTTACTCCTTCAGGAAGTCTGTAGCATTGTGCATTCCCATAGCTATGGTCAATACGGCAGGCAAGATGCAACTTGATTTTCCTTTCCAATGTGCTGCTCAAAGAGAAGCCTGATGCTTCCATGACTTTATCTGAATGATCCACATATTCCTGTTTTCATTTTAAAAAGAGCAGTACTTCCTGCTTTTAAAAATCCACTAATTTTAGGACCAAAGTGTGGGAAAATCTTAAGATATCCAGGCCATGAAGTGTCAGAAGTCATGCAAGTTTGGGAAGATGGTAAAGGTCACTGAGCACGATGAGGATACATTCCCACATCGGGATGGAACGGCATGAGCCACTGCTCCCCAGTTTCCAGATACTTGCTCAAAATTAACAACTTAGGGTTGATGTCAACTTCAAAAAAAGATGCTTATGAGTGGGTCATGTGAAGCGACAGGCACCTAAGCCATCTCAAGAACAACCCAAGACTGCAGGGAGAAATAATATTCTCACGATACCTGTGGATACTAATTAAAGACAGGTTCCTGGTTTTCCAGTTGAGATTTCAGCACCAAAGTAACTGCCTAAAGCCATGAAAAAGAGATAAGAAAAAGCAGGGCTACTTTTTGATGACTTTTATTTTTTTAAACCACTGTCAATGGGTTTCAAATTTTGACTCAAGGTAGCCCTTCTGCGAATTTGTGGCATGCTTCACCCTCTATAAGAATTTTCATGCTTAAAGGTGCTCCTTCCAAACTCATAATCAAGAAACACCTGGAACAGCATCAACAGCTTTGACCATCATGAGGTTAACACCTCTTTACAAAGAGGAAAAAATCTGATTTCCTCCTATAAGTACCTCCACCCTCATTTTGGGAACCTTACCTTTGGGTAACGCATTCAATCCAAAAGAAGGCATTAATGCTTGTCTAGAAAAAGCACCTCAATAAGGCCTAGCCCCAAACTACATGCCCACAAGAACACATAAGGTAGATGATAAAGGGGAAGGCAGCAGTGTAGTGACTCAGGGTGAAACACAGGCAATGCAGAGAGTGATCTGGGGGAGAGAATGACAGAAATACTCCAGAAAGAAGTAAGGTCATTTAAATCTCCCCTCCTCACCCTCCTGTTGCTCACAGTGTAAAACATTAAAAAGCCATTTAGATAAATGCAGCTGAGTTTGGTAAAGGGAAGGTCCTCATCTTCTCCCTTTTTCTTGCTGTCTGCTCCCCCATTCCAACATGGTTCACACTGGAATGCAACACCCTAAAAATCAACGTGGCTTCAGTCTATGAGAGCAGTGTCCTGAGCATCCTACATTTTCACTCTTTCCAACAGGATTACTTGGCAAATCTCTCTCCAGCTACTTGTAGATAGGAAGTCATCAATATCTTTTCAAGAAGCAGTAACTTTGCTTACAAAAGGCTTGTTATTTTCTGGACACCACGATCCAGGTCTTGCCAAATAATTATCTGGGGCATTTGCTCTTTTATGACACAGATCAGCTAGCTCCTACTCTATTTCACGCATTAGCAAACTGGCAATCACTCTTCTCTACTGAAACGCCTTTATTACCACTTGGTTTTCTCTTCAAGTGCACCATTGCTAATTTATCATGCAAATTGGATAGGATAGGGGATATCTGCTAGGATACAAGAGTAACCTTCAGGAACAGTATAAAACATCCTTTCAAACAGTCATCTGACAAGTTCAACAAACACTTCTTATGTAGCTCTGGAACATGAAGTTAGATGCTTGTACTTCTTTTGTTTGGGTATTTGTGTTGCTTAAGCTAGAAAACTTCCCACCCAAATTAGATTGACAAGGAATAAGATCAAATTTTTGCAGCAGAGTTGCAGCAGAATTTGGAAGCTATCAACCAGATCCAAAGACACAAGCACAATGTAAGGCCTTTTGTTTAGGCACAGCTCCTTCCTCTCAGGCAGTCATCTGGCTCCTAAGGCAAAGATATGGGCAACATTTTCATTGCACTTGAGCAACTGTATCTTTCAGGTTATTTTGCTGGAGTAATTCTGGTTGTCACCATGCACTTTGATAGTTCAGATTCCCGAACTGCTGTGGGAAATCTTCCATGTCTCCACCTTTGTGCATTCCTAATTACCAGTAAGTCCTTAGAAGCAAAAAGACTATCTTGGCTTTTGAAACTGGCTGAGGCTTGAAGGAGATGGAGACATACCTGAAGCCTTTCTTCTGTGCTCTCAAAGTACTGTGTGTTTTTACAGTTATGTTCTTCTTAACCTGCTTTTGCTACTGAAGTGACCATCAGCTGCCAAACATCACTCTCAGCTGCCAGGCAGATCATTTCCATTACCCAGAAGCTATTGTGACTTCAGTAACATATGTCGAGGAGGACACTGCAAGTCTCCAGTCACTCTAACTCACAGAAGAATTTTAGGTGAATGTTGGTAAGAGCTAAAAGACTGCCTCACTGATTCACCGCATAAGAAAACAAGCAAGGCTTCTAAAGGCAGCTGAATCTGATTCATACCAGTTGCCTGGCAGTTCAGATTCAACAGACTCTCCTGGCAAAACACTGCAAAGGCAGAGATGTTTTCAGCTGATTTTACCTGACTGGCAGAACTTGGGCTCACACCAAACTTCTTGTTCTGCCTAAGTCAACGACACTATGTTTTTGTAATTTATTTTCTCACAACTTCCATTCCAGCCAGTGAAGGTTACAGTGATTTTATCAGTGGGTGGTCACAAAACTCCATCAAGGGAAGGCACGTAGTTCAACCCTCTCAAACTCAAGAGCTCCCACCTTGGGAGTAATAATCTGCACAACGAACATGCCAAAGGAAATGCAAACCATTCTCACGACCATTCCCTGCATAGGCTTGAGGTTTTTTCCTGTAGTAGAGATGGCACAAGCCAGAACAAGGCGCTTTTGTCTGCCCCACTTATTTTTGTCAACTTTTCCCAAACTTTCGAATCCTTTGATGTTACATACATGCTGTTTTCCCACCAAAGATATAATGCTTCAGTTGTACAATTTTTCTTTAACAGCTCCAGTGTACTTTCTTCAAATAGTAACTGCCATTTAACACTTCTCTTCAAGTGCACGCAAAAATGTGTGTTCTGAGTCCGAGTACACGATTTTTAAATTCAGGTACATGTTCGAGACAAGCAGAGCTCAGAGTGGCAAAACGAGAGACCTCGTCCTAAAGTATAAAAGTTCATCATTGCTGCTGTACACCATAAATGATCACCATGTTAGAAAGCTTCAGTACTTCTCTGAATTATTCTGCCTCCTCATTTAAAAACATTTAAATTACAGTGTGTATTTCCTATATAAGAAACAGTGAATTGCTAACAAAGAATAAAGATGTTTAACAAATCAACTTCAGACTAGTAATGAAAATTAGCTCATCAGCAGAATCAATTTATAAACTGTATACCAACCAATAACACAGAGCATTATTACAGCAATGCCTGCCTCCCACTTACCTGAAGTGGTACCTATTTCTGAACTGAAGCCTGCAATAAGCCTACATTATTGATTTGCCGTAAGAAAATGAAACCATACATACTCACTTTTACCAAAATAATTCTTGCTAGCTCTTCACATACAGGCTTTTCTTCATCCTTCTTCAAACCTTCCAATTCAAACAAGGTATTGTAATTTTCCAGCATTTTTGTCATTATCTTGTTGCAGATCTCCTGTTCTTTTATACCTTCAAATCCAGACGGCACGCTAAAATTGGACAGAACACAAAGCAGTGTTACAGGTACTCAGTATACAAAAGTTCCTGCACAGGGTCTCTCTAAAATTCCAGCTGTGGGTACAGGCTGGCTAGCAGGCACAGGAAACTTTGTCTTGGAAAGGAGGATTGCGTCTATGGTGGTAACAACTATCATGGTTTGTTTGCAGTTTTTCTTGCTGATACTAAATACTGTATCTGTTGGTCAGACTATCTACTCCACAGAATCGAGGCAGATATCTAACTGAGACAACCACCAAATGAGATTCCATCAACTTTGCTAAAAAGTTGGGTTCCTTGCTGCTACACAGACAGCATGAGGCATTTAAATACTCTGAACTGTTAACGGGAAGAATCAGATTCCTCCAAAAAGTGGTTTCTGATAACCTCAAAGGTGTACAGAAGGATGTGTCACAAAAATAAGAAAACTCACATGCTGAGCAGAACACTAAGAGTTAAGTAAGAACTTGAAAGGTTCAGGTGACCTCATGCTGTGCACCACATAATGAATCATAGAATCATAGGCTGGAAGGGACCTTAGAGATCATTTTAATCCAGTCTCCCTGCCGCCAGGGACGCCACCTCTCCACTAGATCAGGCAACACATGGGGACCGAACAGGAATCGAACCCACGACCTTAGCATTGTTAGCACTACGGTCAACTGACTGAGCTAACCGGCCCCCTAATTCTAATTCTTGAGTTGCCATTTCTTTTGAAAGCAAGCTCGTAAGTCACAGGGCTTTTTAAAACATGGAGATGGGAGCTGTCTTCTGCAGAAGCCTAAAAGATTCATGCAAAAAGAGGTTCTAACCTCCACTTTCTGGAAGAATAACCAGCTACTTGGCTGCAGAAGTAGCAACTTCTTGCTTCCTTGAAGCAGGCCCCTGTGCAGCCAGGAATTGCTCACCACAGGCCATTAAGTCACATACAAATGAAAAGGCAAGATACTGATTCGGAAGATGAGCTGTGTTCTAGGCCATGCGCCTTTAGTTTCCTTATGTGTTTCACACAACTCTGTCATGTGGTTAAAAACTGCGAATCACAACAGAGCACACAATTCATTGAAGCATCTAATGATCAGCTGCTGGAATGTAGGCTTTCCGCACGTTTTATTGGACTTCAGTGCCCCAAACTCACTTAAATTCTAGTTTAATGCAGAAGTAAGATCTCTGGAGAATTTTCTTCACCATTTAAAATATTTTTTCTATCATTCAGTGTTTCCCACTGTACAGTACTTCCAGCAGACACACTCTCCTCTCAATAATCCACAAAATGATTGCATGGATGTGAATTTTCTAAGGGCCTTACAAAGTGGCAGAGATCACGGATCAGGAGGTACGGAAAACACAAGAAATATTTAAAGGGAAGAAACAGACGAACAAAAACCAGAAACAAAAAAAGTTTCAAGTACTTTTGGACTGAGGACAACTAGTGATTGTACAAGAGGAAAAAACAACCCAATCCCCCCAAAGTTAAACAAATACCATCTGAGCTATTTTACAGGGATGTAACTTGAAAATAAACCATTGTTTACTACAACCAGCAAATTAAAGTGTACAAATAACTACCTACTGTGAAATTGTAACTGTAGTTTTTTGGGGTCAAATATGCATTTCAACAAGAAGGCTCTGAAAGCAGATGCTCCCAGAAATTTGCCCTCAAGAAGTGCCTTCTTGTAGGGGTGCATGCTACTGATCCTTCTCAATACATGATAAGAGTTGCAGGACATGAAGTTTAAAGGAACTGGATTATTTTACGCTGCAGGACATTGCCTACTACGAAATGGGTTGGTCTCTGCTGATTGATTTAATTAGTATGGAACCTTGCCTCAGACTAAATAAAAAACAAAATGGAACAACTACTATCGATGGATATGCATGTGTACTTGGGTTAATTCGCCTTAAAGAATATTACATACTCACTAAAAGATAGTAAATGGCCTGAACAAAAGAAAATCTATGTATGCAACAGGCCCAAGCAACCATCCTGATCTAAGAAAACCCCTCTTCCCATGCTAAATGATGTGCTCCAGAGCTGGCAATGCACAGAGCTTGCTGGATAATTCGGGCAAATCTCAACAGTTACATTCTTGATGTGCTCTTCCAAAAAAGGGTATCACTTAAACAAGCCTGGCATCCCTATGAACCTAATTTTTAGGAAAAGGACTGAAAATGTACTAGAGTAAGCCTAAGTCAAAATGAAGACTCCAGATAGCTTCAATGAGTTTTGGAGCAGAACCTTCACCTAAACCACATTTACTGGGAACTACAGACAACATCTCCCAACATCAACAGTCTACACTAAAAAACTTTTCCTGGCTGAAAACCAGTCCAGCCTATAGTTTCCACCAAGCACACAAACAGTATTTAATTTCTACACAGCTCCACGGCATTCTTGCCCCTCTCTTCTCCACGCTACTTTGTCAGTTAAATTTCATTAAATCAAGGAAGTCCAACATATTATTCTGAACAATTCTGTACACATATGGTGAGGTGCATATGCAGAACACAAGGCTAAAGCTTTAGTCTTTTTTGTCACTCCTCTCAGAGCAGCATGAATTGTTTTAATTTAATGGCAAATAATACTTTATCCATTGTCATTATCTGCCACTCAAATGGACATATTTCACAAAATTTCTCATTTGTTTTTTCTTTTAATTGCTGGTATTAGATCTCCATCATGGCAAGGACTATTATACTCTTTGAGCTACCCATGACAACCGTTTCCTTCAAATAAATCTTCAGCTCAGCATATATAAGAAGTTTAGATTATAAGCACGCACTACCCTGCATATTTATACCAGTTTAAACCCATCTGTTGCAACACTGGTGTTGCAACACCAGTCTGACTAGAGTTTTCTGAAAATGTGTGTAGAAAAAGAGTATCGTATTTTAGCATTTCTTAGTCTGAAGAGCTATGATATCTACAAATGTCACTTCAACTCAGTAGAAAACCCCAGTCCTACAACAAAGAATTCTCTCACACTACTGCTTTCATGATCCACACCCCGCTCCCTGGAAAATTTTTCATATTCTTTTTTGTAGACCTTGTTAAAACATTACAGCAAAACCGTGTTCATAGTCAGGGTTCCTTTATGTCTAATTTGCATGCTAATTAGGCATTACAAGTGTGTTGCTTTTAGAGTTAAATGCACATCTTATTCCATTACAAAATCCTCAACGGGGGACTTGACTGCTTAAAGCCACTGCTTAAAGCAATGCTCCTTGAAGAGCAGCACCAGAAACAGCAGCAGAACACCGGTGTCACTACCAGAAACACATTTCTGGTGACATAAAGACATAAACCTGTAAATTCTGTGGTCATTTCTAGAAGAAAATACGTTGATGGGTTCAGGTCTACCTTAGAGATTGGAGCTGAAAAACTCCCACTAAGTTCTCACCGTAGCTTGCAAATTCACAAACAGATGGACAGCCTAGGCAGTGACAGAAGCAAATTCTCTGGCGTCCCCCGCTTTAGACTCCTCAGACACTTTGCCCTTACCAGAGAGATGCTTGGAGTGTGCACAAAGCACAGCAGTTTCACATCATATAACTGGAAAAAATGCATTTTTGTCTAAACGAGATACCAGCATTAACAGTACTCGACTCAGTCAAGCAGGTTGAGGGCAAAGGTGCACTACCACAAGTTTTACAAGACACTGAAGACAGAAATTATTGGTGAAGCCACTTTAAAGCAGAAAAAAAGCAGTAGTTTTCAAAGTTAAAACATTGCTTGGGAATAGGACCCAGTTGTTAGCCCTTCATTTCAAAATATGCCACTCAGCAGTATTTCACACTTCTGCACAATGTTCGACCAGCATGCCTGGCCCCTGGCCCATTCGCTGCAGCTCCGTGACGCTCATGTCCATGCAGTCCCAGGCTCGCTTGTTCTTTAGGTTCTTCCAGACCAATTCAAGCCAAAAATGTCTCCTTCCATGGGAGCGCTCAAGAAAGCCAGTCTTAAAACAGGTTAACCCTCATCAAAGCTCTGTGTCACAACTCTTACTCAGAACTAAAGTGACCTGAGGTCAGACTAACTCACTGTGAAAGAACTACTTACGTTTCATGCATTAAATGAATTTACCCCAGGGTCCCTTTAAACATGCCGTAACAGGTTAAATGCAGAGTAGGTTTAGGAGACAGTGAATCTCCAGACACTACTGAGAGTGGTGCAGTAGCACATCCAGATATGACTGTGTCCTGCACAAGACAGGCATCACTACAAGGCTCTGTCACCACCCACCAGACCGCTTTAAGCAGAAATGAAGGCCAGTAGGATTTGGGATGGAGTCACCTGCCTGTAATGAGCTGGACTGAGATCACTGAACTGATTTCTCTGGGCAACAACCACTGACAGCTCCCTGTCAGAACGGAGAACCAGAAATTTTCATGTGAAATCATGTCATTACAAAACTGTGATGTTGGAGAAACGAGGGGAATAGGAAGAGGAGGAAGACTACATGGGTTTTTTGTTTCTCCATCCCTCACAGAATATCTTCATTAGTACCTCAGATGCCCCTGAGTGCTTTGACAAGCACGACTGATAATTTTGAAAGCAGAGCTGCAGTAATCTTAAGAGGTAACTACTTCAGGCAGTCTGCTCTGTCCCTCTAGACAGATGTTACTGTGTCTGTAACAGATGTGACCTTATACCCAAAGCCTTATGGCCTGTGCTTCAGCTGATGAAAATGATTTGTCTTAACACACTGGACGACAAACTGGTGCAGCTGAAAACAGGCACATATTCTTGTCTGCAGACTCTGCTGCAAGATCTGAGGATAACAGGTAGCTAAGGATACAGCAACGCTAACTTAAGGCAGGTGTTCACCTCAGCATGCGACACATTTACATGTTCTGCACCATTTATAGATTTATGTCTCACCGGTTTGGACCAAATGCAAGGACACACATCACTACTGAGATTTTCTGGAAGTGTCTTACCTTCAGAGGCCCTGGTGAATCTCAGGAGGCATTTAGCTGCCTACCTTTTAAAATATATATATTCCAGACTATTATCTCTAAAATCAGATTTAAGAGCCTAAGTCAACTTGGTACTTCCATCTCTGTCTACGTTATTCGTTGTAGATGGATAATGCAAAATGCAGGTAATGCAGGCAACGCAAAGTGATGCTGACAGAAAGACTTTACCGAGTGGCTTCATTTAAATACAAATATCTTTTCCTCCAGCAAAAGCTCCATTTTTCATCAGGAAATTGCAGTGCTAGTAGGTATCTTTGAAACTGTGACCTACACAAAGTGGGGGAAAAGGGCAGTCCATAGCTTAACGCCCACTCACAAGTCCATCACTCTCATCTTCAAACATTTCTAAAGAGTAGCTCTTCAAAAAACATTCCCTGTGACTGTACTTCAGATGTACTGTTGAGCTCACACACCATTTTGTTTCACACATACTAGAAAAAGTTTGTACTAAGAGGGTGGCTGAGCACTGGAACAAGGTCCACAGCAAAGCAGTCACAGCGGAAGGCCGTCAGTGTTCAAGATGCATTTGGGCAACATTCTTAGATACATGGTTTAACTTTTAGGTTGCCCTGTGTGGAGACAGGAGTTGGACACAATGATTCTCAAGGGTCCTTTCCAACTCAGGATATTCTGCGGTTGTAGGTTTTCCTGTGAAACTGCTCCTCCACTGAAATTCTGGGGGTGTGCTTTATTGCTGATCCTCAATCAAAATCAGAAGAAAGAACATTTTTAACCCAGGGAAGTAACTTATTTTCAACCAAAAACTAAACCAAAATACAAATAAACAAACAAAACTCCACAAAACCAAAATGCAGAGCATTTCCTATTGAAATAATCACTATTTCATTCAAGAGATAAAATAGGAAATAACGTAACACCTGCTACTGTACAGATCATAAAACAGAAGTTTTCTCAACTGAAAACTTAAGAGGTAGTTGCTCACTAGAAGAACGGAAAACTTGAGATGGAATTTGGTCAGAACACCACTCCATTTATGAAGAGAGCAACGCAACTTCAGCAACCTTCAGTCTGCTTTACATACAGGCCATTCAATGGACTCCAGATGACAAAGCCAAGCACATGACAGGAAAGAAACGGGAGAAGAAAGCATAAAAATATATCACAGAAAGGTCTCAGCAATATAGTCCCTTATGCACTTCCAAAAAGAGGAGGGAAGGACTCATGACTATTTAATATGATTAAGGATGAGAACATTTATGGCCTTCCTATATTATGCTTGATGCTTTAACTTGCACCATAGCATACTGAATTCTTTCGAAAAACAACTCCTTTACACTGCTGGCAAATGCAGTATTTAAAATCTATAAAAAACCTGAAAGGGAGGTTACGCTGCATGCTCCAGTTTGCAATGATGAATGTTAGAACAACAATTTTCAGTACCCACTTCATCCCTGATTCTGGACACATGCTTTTTTCCAAGACTGATGGAGGATTGGGATTGTACTGCCTGAAAACCAAGCCCATTCACATAATGTTTCAAAGGCCAGTATTACTCACTGAGGAGTTCTAGTTCAGCCCCTCTGATTTCACTTCAGCTTCATATACCCACCCAATCTGTGTAGGCTCTAAGGCTGCTAGAAACCAAGGTAAGACATTCATACAGAACTTCAAATCAGATTTCAATTCTTACAAATTCAGCAATAGCTACCCTGCAGATGATCTACATTTTCTCCATACCTAAGGACAATCTACCTTTTCTCTATACCTAATGCCTTCTTGCACAACCCTTCAGGAAACGTCTGTTACTGAGTCATCATACAGAAATAATAGCATCTAACTCTAGCACTTTAACTGGATACCTGCATTTGCCAGCCACTTTGGGGAGGGATGGAGTGATTCCTCAACAGCATGTTTAATCTCTGTTGGAACGAAACAGTCAGGTTAGCAAGGGCTTGAATGACGGAGGCCAAACGCACAGATCATTCTTTGAGAGAGAACTGCAAAAAAAGGGTGCAAATGGATCCTCTTCTTACTTTGTAACTGGCAGACCTCACGTCTCCTACCATTCCAACCAAAGGACAGGATGAGTGCAGCAACTCCTCTGACGCCGAGCTCCAAGAGAAAAGAGGATGAGAGAAAACCCAGTTGGGTCTTCTCCTTCCTCTTCAGAACAAGCCATGAGCCGAGTGGAAACACAGAGTAGGCTGTAACTAAGGAGCTGAAATTCAGGTCAATGGACAATAACTTCCTCCCAAAGTAGCCACACTCCAGGTGTTAATACTCCGCATAGATTAGCCCACTAAGAGAAAAGACAACTGCTTATGCTCCTATACCTTCATGCTCATCATTCCTCAAGGGCTGTACTTCTTTGTATACTTGTCCTTTGCCTTTCATCACAACAAATCTAAACAATCCAAGCTGCATGAAAACAGTGCACTAAATCTCAAACCACAGTACCTTCTGGGTTTTTTTGAGCTGTTTGACCTTGCTCTTTACATTTTCTGTCATCTTACATCACACTTCATTACAAGGACTCAAATAATCATTTTCTCCCTTATTCTATTAATTAGAAATACAAAAGCACAAGATAACATTTCCTTAGAAAAGCATCAGTGCAGTTTGTCAAACAGCAAGTAAGGAAGCAGGGGAAGTAGTGATTAAGATATAAAAGTATTAAGGGTTGAAAGTTTAGGAGATGAGATAAATTACAGATAACATGACACAGGAAAAGAGAATGAGATGAAGAAAAAGAAGTCTAAATGTCTGGAAAGTGGCCTAGCAGTGAGATTTATCCAATTGTTAAACAGTTGCAGTTATGGAGTAGGTGATCATTTGTTTAAATAGCTAAAATGTCATTATAAACACCTTGTTAGACAGTAATCTTCCGCTATTAGCAGATGGGCTGCATCTTCTCTGACACTGTGTGTTAAATACACAGACATGGACGCTGATTTTTGAAATGAGTGAGAATTTCTGACAGAAAAACTCAGATGTTCTTGCTTCAGAAGTGTAATTTCTGACAAGCTGGATGCTAAACCTTCTTTCCTCGTCCCAGAGAAACACCCCATGCACTGCTCAAATCAAACAACGCAAAGCGCGAGGAGTGTTCGCTTCAACCACCTGCTGATACTTCATTTCTGCAGCTTGTCTCTCCAGGGGCTGTGTGTAGCCAGCAGTAAGGGAGCCCTTGCCAAGTAAACTTCAGGCAGCCTTACTCTGGGGCTGTGAATTGCATTCTGAAGACCTCTCTTGGGCAACCAGCTGGCTAAGCCCAACGCCTGAAATTCAGTGCTGCAAGTTCTTTCCTCCTCCTGTCAAAGCTTTGTTGATATGAATGGCCATGGTTCCAGCAACTTAAGATTGCATCCAATGGCACAAGAGAAAAGGGTGTCTGCACTATTGCTCATAATCTTTCCATCTGGACCGTAATCCTGAACTACCCTGAAAAGATCAAGATGTGATGAAACACATAACTGAATTACTAGATGGCGAAGCTAGATTTAAATAAAATCTGACATCCATAATCTTGACATATTTGGGTGTTCCAAAAAATGCTTTAACCATTTGTTAAGTAACAAGTCTTGCTTTCACTGCCTCTTTTGCTACATGAGCATTTATATCAATGTGTGTCACAACTGCAGACTTGGTTGCATTCCTATACAGCCACAAAAGCCCTTGTGTTTTCACCTCCAGTGAGCTCCACCTTTCTCAGTCTTCTGTAATGCGACGATGTGATTCCGCCCCTCTTCCACACAGGCTCTGTACTTTACAAAAATTGTCATGTCTTTTCAAGGTCATCTTAGGAGGAGAGATCAGTTGAGGCAACAACTATGCAGTCTTTAAGAAGTATGCTTTGGTTTAATCTTAGGATGCCAATCACAATTCCAAACTGCAACCCTCTGCATTCCACACCAAAACAAAGTATGCACAGATTATCATAGAATCATAGAATGGCCTAGGCTGGAAGGGACCTTAGAGATCATTTAATCCAACCTCCCTGTCATGGGCAGGGACACCTCTCAACTAGATCAGGCAACACATGGGGACTGAACGGGGATCGAACCCATGACCTTGGTGTTATCAGAACCACGCTCTAACTGACTGAGCTAATTTTAAAACTTTTCTGAATCAATAAGTAAACTAAAATTTATTCTAATAGCCACTTGAGTCTGAATCACAGAGATTTAGCTATTGAAATCAAATTCTTCTAATTTATTCTGTTTGTTTCTTTTTAACTCTACTAATACATTTAGACAGAAATTCCTAAACTTCCCATACAAATGTAATCTTTAAAAATTGTTTTGCTTTTTCTTGCCAGAAATGTGCAGCACTGTGCTTCCACTAACTCATATTCATGTGTTCCTGCACATGAGTCTTTTGAGTTTTCCTTCTTTTGGAGAGGAAAATGTGTTCCTGCACATACTACTGTCTTTTGAGTTTTCCTTCTTTTGGAGAGGAAGACAATTCTTTTCAAAATATGCTTTATCTGTTTATACTTACACAGCAAATACTTTAATCCTGACCTTCATCATCCATGAGCAACATCTTAAGATGAGGCAGCAGTGCAGTCACAAGGACAAGCTTTGGTTTAAATGTCTCATCTCTGTGCACTC
>NW_009716515.1:52455-68886 GCF_000703405.1 Apaloderma vittatum
GGCAGCACGCAGTGTCTACCTGAGGTATGTGGAACTGAATCAAGACATTCCAAGGAACCTAATTTCCGTTTTCTCTCTTTAAAGAAGTTTACTTCTTTCCACTGGCTACAGAGGAAGCCTAGGGAGATCGCTTCATTAGGTAATTATCCTTAGGCAACTCAGTATTGTTTCCGATCACTGGAAATCTGACTTTTGCTACAAGAAACTCACTTGTCTCTTCTCACTGGTATAAGACATCTTTCAAGACTTCCATGACTGAACTCAGTGGGCGTATTGCAGACAAGACCGGAGTGAAGGTGGTAATGGTGCACTGCGTCACACCAGTGATCCAACAGAAACATTCTCACTCAAGTGTGTTCTTGTCATAGAATGGTTTAGGTTGGAAAGGACCTTAAAGATCACCTAGTTCCAACCCCTGTACCATGGGCAGGGACATCTCCTGCTAGGCCACGTTGCTCAAAGCCTCATCCAGCCTGGTCTTGAACACTTCCAGGTCCGGAGCATCCACAACCTCTCTGGGCAACCTGTTCTAGTGACTCACTACCCTCATAGTAAAGAACTTCTCCCTAATGTCTAATCTAAATCTACACTGCTCTAGTTTAAACCCACTGCCCCTCATCCTATCGCTACATGCCCTTGTAAGCAGCCCCTCCCCAGCTTTCCTGTAGGCCCCCTTCAGATACTGGAAAGTCACTATAAGGTCTCCCCAGAACCTTCTCTTCTCCATTTTGAACAATCTCAACTCTCTTAGCCTGTCCTCACGAGGGAGGTGCTCCAGCTTCCTGATCATCTTTGTGCCCCTCTTCTGGACATGCTCCAACAGGTCTATGCCTGGCAAGTGAGGTCTCATGAGAGCAAGTGTAGAGAGGGTCCCTCTTCTGGACACACTCCAACAGGTCTATGCCTGGCAGGTGAGGTCTCATGAGAGCAAGTGTAGAGAGGGAGAATCACTTCCATTGACCTACTGGCCACATTTCTTTTGACGCAGCCCAGGATACAGTTGGTTTTTTTGTGCTGCCAGCGCACATTGTCAGCTCACGTTGAGCATCTCATCAACCAACACCCACAAGTTCTTCTCTGCAGGGCTGCTCTCAATCCACTTGTCACCCAGCCTGTATTTATGCTTGCACCTGGAAATAACTGTTCTCGCTACTGCTGCAAGCTCCACTACCATATACAACATGTTGTCTTCATCACAAACACCAAGGAACTGGGCCCAGTGAAAGAAACTAGTAAAACTAGCGAATCCAGTAGACAAGTCTCAAGAGACCAGTGGAAGCCTATAACCTCCCGAGCAGTTTCTGAATGTACTAGAAGGATAAAAAGCCCAGAATCACTAGCATCCTGAGGACAGACACCAGACCACAAAGTCTAATCTGTTAAGAGCATGCAGTACCCATCTCTAGAATCAGCACCTGGATGCTGCATAGAAGTTCTTTTCCTGCAGGTATCCTTTCTCAAAGCCTTCTGCAGAGAAGCATCCGTCTTTATTTGATAGCAAAGGAAGAAAGCTGTATGAGCACAAGTTGCCTTGCACTTACACAATCTGAAGGCATCTCATTGTTACACCCCTGCTCTGCTGTCAATACAGCAATAGAAAACTGACAAACTGTCTACCGAAACAGCAAGACGAGACAGGAGAAAAACTCAATCCCTATGCCGTTCAAACAATAGCTTTAGCACTACAATTTATCAGAAAGCCCAGTCATTGCCTCCATGTGATCACCCTGGCAAATTAGCATTCTGAGCTATGTCTCTGGCCATCTGCTCCATTACACTTTCCGTCAACATATGGGGAAAAGTGAAAATCCCAACTTACTGAAAGCAGTTTGGTCCAAATACAGTGGCAAGATTGCAAAGGTTCATCCTGTTCTCTACATGATGCTCAGCAACCTTTATCAGGAACTGGCACAGGTACTTCAGAAGGCAGTAATGAGCATCAGGCAGTTCTTTAAGGAGCTCTTTCAAGTTGCTTTCCTTCTGCATGTCGTTTCTAGTGTCTAGGAAAAAACAAGAGAAGAAAAAACACACGTATACGGTTTTCTACATTGCTGCCAATTTACTTACATGGGTGAGAAAGCAGTGGGATCTAAAATTCAGTCCTATTTCTGTTCAGACACAGAATCCTCTAAAGCCTCCAGCTTTCCTCTGAGAACCTGCAGCTTTCTCCTGAGGATCACCTTGGCCACGACTGGCACTGTTTCATGGTCACCTTTATGTTGTAAATGTTTTTCTGGGCAGTATCAGCAGCGGTCATAGCATTGGAGCAAGTTTACTCCCACCTGGTGCATAGTTATACCTTCCTTAACTCCAGCTCTACCAGATCTCCTGCTTCCATGCTGCTTCTGGATGTTCTCAGTCATGCAGGACCTGCCTTTCATAAACCCGTGCTGATGAGGCCTGATCATCTGGTTATCTTGCATGTACCGCAGGATGAGCTGCTCCGTCAGCTTCCCCTGCACCATATCATCCTTAGCAAGGAGATTCACCCAGCATTCAATCAAAACCAAACTGTGCTCAGTCTTTAAGACTCATTTTCAGCCAAAGAGATAAAATAAAACGGGCTGTATCCGAAATACTTCAGCAACGAGTTGCTGCCTCAGCTACACACCTCGCTGCCAGCACACAGAGAAGACTGGCAGGGAAACATGCGGTGCCTTGCGTTGCAGGAGCAAAGAACATTTTACATTTCTCCAACATTTTTGCAACGAACAAAGGAAAACCAAAGGAACGGATTTGAGCACAGTGTAGGGCAGGTACAAACACTTCAAAAGTTTTGTCTTCTTTTTTGCTTCTCATTCCCTAGAAATATCCCAGGGCTGGACTGCACAGTATTCCAAGAGTAGAGTGCTTTGGAAAGTGGTTAGCTGTGTAAATTAGCAGTCTATATAAAAATATCTGAAAGTGACTCAACCATTAAGTTGCAATATGATTTTTTTTTTTTTTACAACCAGACATTTCTGTGGCTAATAAACAGAGTTTATCCCAAACACACTTTCGGAAGCTAATGGGATTTGTATGTACGCATTTGCCACTTCATACAGTTGGAATTTTCAGGATTTCCTGCCTTATACAGCACACATAATATAGTACATCGTGCGAGAAGCCTATTTAAGTTTTATATGCATGGAGAATTCATTTTTATGTATCTCTTCTGGTACCACAGACTTAATACGAATTCTCTCATGACAGCAGGCCAAAGTTTAAAATGTCAATCAAATAAGAGGACCAAATGTTTCAAACAACTGATTAATTATATCCTTTTCTTCCATAGCTAAGAAATTAGCTCCTTCAGGAAAGTCAAATATCAAATGCGCATGAATTAGATCAGCAAAAACTTATTTGCTTATTTGTTGCACTTATTTCTTTCAAAATGGTTTAGAGCTGTACAGAACAAAAACAATCACAACTTTGTTACTATGAATCAGCTTGATAACAGTAAGAAATCCTATTTATTATTTCTTTTAAGCAGTAAAATACCAAGGTACTTCTGAAGGCTGTATTAAATTGAATAACAATAAGGAATTTAATTGGATTTGTATTTGCACTGACCAAAGTGGACTGGACAGTCTCTGACTGGATTACTAATTATCTTTTCACGGAGCTTAAAGAAAAACAAAACACAGCTAACTTCCACGTAGCCAGAACATTAAAATTCACCTCCTAACATCTCTTTAGATAACAAAACAACTAGCACGTAGTGTTTTCTACTATAAATTGCTTGCAGTTATGGTAAGGAAAGATAAAGCCACCTCTTGGAAAAAACACACCTCTTCCACCACCACCACCACCCCATCACCTAATTAGGGAATGCCCTTGAGAACTAATTGCCTCTCTGAGCCTCCCACTGGGGCTTCAGATTGACGGGTACTTTTCCACTTACTGAAGGTTTTTCCATCCCTTCCAAACGAGAAAGATGCTAATAACTGCCACAAAACATTCTCAACACAGGTTTGCACTCTGACAGCAAACAAAGCTATTGGCCTCTCGGCATCAGGTGTATTTGGTGGGTAGGATGTCCCTGGTCATTAACCATGATATATTATGTGGTGCAGATCAACATCAGAGATGATTATCGCTGGGCACAGCCAAACCTTTGTTCACTTCTGTACTTTCAAGAACAGAGACAGGTATCAGATCATAAGATCTTGAGAAATTAACCTAATTGAAGGACACAGAGACACCAAACAACATGAGGCAGCAAACCCCATTTACTGAGCCATGAAATTCCGGGTCTTTGTGAAATGAGAGAAAGAAAATACGGCTTTCCTCTCTCCTTTTCCAGTGAAAAGCCAAGGGAAGGAACTCAAGCCTTTCTCCCAATATATTCAAAAAATCAGAACTAATTTGTTAATTCTCCTGGTGCTGATACTTATTTCATGGATTTCAGCTTTATTTTTAAAAGTTACTATTACAATTTGTGGTGAATTTAGAGTGGCATACATACAGAGTATGCTTCGCACCTTTTTCAGGACAAGTGTACCTCTGCTATCCACGACCACAGTACTTAACTTGTTAAGAGATCAAAATTAGTCTTGAGTCACGACAAACAATTGCTTAGAGCATTCCTCCTTTTGTCCACCTACTAGATAATTTTTCAATTCGCCTCCCAGTCAATCGCTAAGGTTTATTCAGCTGCCACTGACCATCAGAGAAACATCAGAGAGCCGGAGCTGTTCATGCCGCCACGCAGACAAGCATCAAGTGTACCAAAGCCCTAAGCTCATGTATGTGCCTAATTTTGTGAAGTACAAGACGTCCTGCAGAAGACAAGACTACCAAGCACGGTCTTTCTCGTTCAGTCAGATTAAATAAGGTAGCACGAAACTAAGCATATGCTTCAGTCTTTGCAGCATTCTGAGACGAGACAAATGAGCTTGTCAATAATGGACCAGGAGAGTGCCAGATTTTTAAAGGCAACTCAGGAACCTGTATTCAAGACATATTTTCAGATATGCCCAGCTAGCAACATACTGGTGATTTTTCAAGCATAGCACACGAAGCTCTTTTGAAAATCCTGCCCAATACAGCGGAGCAAAGGAGAAAGGAGTAAAAGGAAAATGAAGGTTAATGGGAAGGTGCTCTCAAAGGCATTCGTTCTATTTTGGGAGTCTGCCAGAAGCTGTGTGAAGCAGACAGCACCCCAGCAGAGGTCTGTGAGAGAAGCCCAGGTAGATGAGGAGCCAGAAAGGGCTTGAAACCAGGGATGAGATGGTGGTGTCTGGGCTGAGGAAGGGAACAAAATCAGCAGACTCAGGCCACATCTAGGCTCAGCAGCCAGAGCACACAGAACACAACATGACATGCGTAGAGGGCCAAGGAAGCCAGCAAGGGCAGTGTGGCACCTCAGAATGGAGCTAGGGACTCGCTATTGAGGGACAAATCAAGAAGACAACTGAAAGGGACAGGCAGTATGTCTAAAAATGTTAATTAACTAGAAACAGGAGCCTCAACAGTGTAGGAGGCACAGACGCATTTGCAAGGGTGTTTTCAGTCTTATATGATTTCGGTATACACCCACAGATCATAACAAGAGGGACATATTTTCCAATGGTTCATCCTATTTCTGAACATATTGAGTTTCTTTGACACGCTACAGGCACGATCTAATTTCCCAGTCCATCCCTCTTCGTGCTACTCCTTTTCCCTGCAGAGCACGCTGCCTGAACATCGCCAAAGGTATGGAGGCCTGCAGACAGGTGCACCTCATTGCCTTGTTCCTGTCTCAAATGGTCTGACCCCAAACAACTCCAGCCTGGAAGCACTGAAACCGTATCAGCACAGTGCCGTGCTCTAGCTTGTTATCTCCGCTACGAGGCAAGGAACAGTCTACGGCTTAGTGTCACGCTACCACGTCTGCATAGCTTTCAGCTGCCTTGCATACCACCAGCTTGGAGAGCAAACAGCGGAGCTTGCATCTGTCTGTAGCTATCAACGTGCCCTGTGGAAGTTAATCTTTGGCACACGGGCAATAGGTTGCACGTTGCAGTACCACTGTGTCCACCAGGCTGTTGGGAGAACCAAAGCACTTCTTTCCACCTCCACAACCTATGGCAAGTGGGACTCCAGACTCTCTCTGTCAAGAAGCAAGCTGCTTCAGACACGATTCTGTCCCAGAGGCCAAAAAAAATGAAAACTATTCATTTTCACTGTTACTGGTCAGGTTGAAATTTAACCTCTAAAATCCACAAACACAACCTATATTTTTGGTTCAGCTTCTTCATGTAAGTTAAACAGCTGCTGGCTACTAAGCATTCCCTAAATTGACCTGTTGAGCCAGAAGGGAGCTGCGCCTTCCCTTTCTACCACCTCCCATCCCTCTCCTTGAAACTAGCAGGGCTGTTCAGGGGCACCAGGCAAAACTCTGACAGCCATGGCAGGTTGTGAGCAGGAGGAGGTAGGGGACAGAACTTGCATCTAGGTGCTGCCCACTGAAAAATATAGTCTCTAAAATGGAGCAACGTCAGGAAGCCAGTGATGAAACAGTACTATACTTAATTAGACTGAGTACCAAAGGAAGACAGGAGCCCACATTACACTGCACCCCTGCTGGAGGAGGGAATGCAACAACGACAAGAAAGCAATTCACATAAGTGAGAAGCTTTCTGTATGCTAAAAAGGAAAACTACAACAGCAACTTGTCCTGCTGAAGTGAAAGGGTATAAGAGCTGTGCATACAGTTCCTAGTATGTACAAATGTCTTAAGAGTCAGTGATCGTGATACAAAAGATAAGGAATGAAAAGTCAGAAGGAATAAACAAGCTCAAGCAGGGATTGCGGTATGGAAGTGCTGATTTCTTCCAGCTGAGGTTTTTGAAAGAAACTTTTCACTCTTTTGCACAGGCAGGCACAGCTCTGCTCTGAGGCAAAGCCTCAGACACAAGAGAGATTGTGCTGGACATTTTTTACCCCAGGACTCCCTGCAAGGGGCAGCCTTCGTATTTGTCAGGCGCTCTGAGGTGACTGGCCAACATAGAGATGACTATCAGCATGTCCCTGGCCTGCACTTGCTGCACACATCTCAGATCAACATCGTTCACAGAGCAAGGCCCCTCTCAGCTCCCACTGCCACTGCCTTTCTCCAAGAACAGAGAAAGAACATCAGGAAAGGCCAAACAGCCTTTAGGACACGCTATGTGATGTTTTCTGGGACTGCATTGTCTTGACATGACGCTGAATATTTATATAAAGAGCAATGCATGAGGATTTGGGGGCAGAGTGCAGAGGTCAGTTCCACACTGCGCTGCACAGGCTGCAGACAGCTGCCAAACCAGCTGTGCAGACTTCCTGAACTGCCAGCGGGTCACGTTCTCTCTCTTTTTCATGGAAGGGAAGATCACTGACTTTTTGGTTTGGTAACAAAGACTGTACACGCTTATGGCTACAGGTGAAACTTTTTTTTCAGCTCAGCTATTTTAAACTAGAGGAGGACTCACTCCCTAACAATTCTTATAGGAAGTAATTGCATGTTATTCTCAGGCCAAGATCTCAGCTGGCTTAAAAAAATGCTGATACCAGTCCCTGAAAATACTCCAAAGGAACCCTAACATAATCCTAAAAAAACATTTCCCCTGCAAACCTTCAACAGGAGGGAATACAGAAGTTGTAAGAGAGCTTATAATTGTCTTCACTGTAGACAGGCAGTGAAGTGGCTCCAGATTGAAAGTTATTTTTTAATAACCTGTCAGCTCAGAAACAGCTTGACCTACTTTCTTCACAGTTTACAGAAAGAACATCCAGGCATGCACTCTCTTGGTACCATTTTGCAATGAATACCCTTGTACATAGTTTGATAAGTGAACAGATAACTCCTCCAATCCTGCACAGCTGGTTGATCATTTAACTGTAAACAAAGGTCCAGCTACCACTTAAACTGATCTGAACCCAATGAAAGTCATCAGTGCCTTTCATGGTAAGTCATTTATGCTGTATTTTCTAGGGCATGAAAAAAGGCCTCAGTGTTCTTAAAACTTTACAAAAGCCTTCCCCTTGCCATAATAGCCGATCAGGAATTTTTCAAATAGATTTTTTTTTTACTACTCAAAAGCATAATGGGACTATAACTGGAGCTTATTGCGAAATATAGGCAAACTTGGCTAGGAAGACACCTCATAGTTGGGCTGACTTTTGCAGAACTGGGTTCCTAAGTTACATCAGCAACTTTTTTTTGAAACAAGAAAGCTTTGTGGGTAAATCCGCTAAGTAAGAATATCTGCCTCATTTTCATACAAAGTACTGGGAAAGATTTCACATTCCCTGTGGGAAGCAGGAACAAATTAAACTTTCCACAAGCAGCACAAAGCACATCTGCAGTTCTTGGTGGAATACACCAATATGTCCTTTGTGGGGACAGGGACGCAGAACAGCAAAGGTGCGACTTAAAATTTCCACTTAAACAGTGATTAATAAGAAAGAACATAATTAAATCTAGCTCATGAGTCAGACCTGGTAAAATGTTAAAAAAAAAAAACCAAAAAAAAAACCCACAAAAGAAAGCACAGTGATGACCAGAAAAAAGGGACTTTCTAAACTAACAGCACCTTCCTACACAACACTTCCTGAACCCTATCCTTGGGCCCCAGACAACATTATTGAATGAGGAAGGTATTTTATGCAGCCCACATACAACCTGATTATAGCTGAAATGCCTGCACTCAAGGGATGGCACAGAGCCCTTCTCCAGTATACCTTCAACTGTCTGTACAGCCTCAAAAAAGGAAAGACATGGTCGTGTTTTGCCTCCTCTGGGCAACAGCTAAACTTCATCTCCACTGTGGGCAAGCAAAACTGAAGGGACACCTCAGGGCAAGAGTGTGAGAGCTCTGAACCATCTTCCATCAGGGATGCGCGTCAGAACGTGCGTTCCTCCTTGGCATCATGCACCACGTTTGCCTGCTTTCCTGTAAAGTAACATTTACCCACGAACTCAGCAGCTTCTTAGGAAACACGGCAAGACAACGGATCAATCGCCTGCCGCAAGAGAAAAGAGCTGCCGCTGACCACATGGTCCAGGAATAGGGCCAACCACCGCCTCTTCCAGGTAACTACAACAGCGGCTGCCTGATACAGATTAATTAGATTGAGAAATCATTGGACAGACAGTTGTGCAAGTTTCAACTTTCCAAAACAAAAGTGAGGTTCTTTCTTATGGTTGATCCACTTGAAGGGGGAGAAAAGAAAAAAAAGAAAGGAAGAAAAGAAGTCTTTCAGGCTGTGTGAAATAACAGGGAACAAAAGGTAATGTCTGCTGTTATTTGCACAGTGGCTCATTTTTGATGGGCAATCACTTTACTTAGTGAGAAGCAGAAGCTTAGACCACGTTTGCTTAGCAAAGAACTTCTCAGAGTCTACTAAAATGAAGTTGCCAGACATCACCCTAGTCAAACAGAAGCAAATCTATGTCCTGAAGAGACTGCAGCTATTGTTTACAACTTGCTCAAAGAAACCAGCTGATCATTTCATTTTATATTCAGCAAATATAACTAGATTAGAAAATCATAAATAGTCCAGACTTTACCAAACAGACAAGAAAATTTTCTGTCTCTTGTAACAGAATTGCACACCCATAAGCAGTCTAGGAGCCCGTGAAAGCTGAAGTCAAAAGAAACAGAGAGCATTGGTAATGCTCACCGTATAACTAATGTTGCAGAAAGTGCATTGAAGGATGGAGATTTTACCTCTCACTTACCCTGGTAAAGCTGAATGAACCTGGGATGTAAGGCGGAGGTGATAATCCCATCTGGCAACTCTCTCAAAAATAATTTCAACAGACTGGCTGCTGAGTACACATCACCATCTCTAACAAGTTCCACCTCTTCTCCACGCTCGTATTGCAGACGCAACTGTTCTACCGTTTTCATGCTGCCATTCACCCTGAAGAGGCCTTCCTGCGTCATACCTGTAATTATATACAGCATATGAGATTTCTCTGAACTAAGACACCTCTGTGATATGATGAAACAGATATTCTAGCATGAATATACACTTGTAGTAAATAAAAATGATACAAATAATACAACACAGCTTTTAAAAATAAATACTACTTTGCCCTATAAACATCCTCTAGTCAAGTAATTGGATTATTACAATAAAAATAGAAGCAACCAGATCCTGAGGGCTGGGATACTCTTTGTGAACCCACAAAACTCAATGGCATTGCTGAAACCTCACACCAGGTAGAAATCAACTGAGACAACTGCATTTTGCATTGGTATATTTCAACAGAAAAGGATCCAGATTCTACAAAATGGTTCGGCTTTTCACTTTTGCTAGTCTGTGACCATGAGCCACATTTTACCAAATTCACACATGTGACTACTTCCAGCTTCACATTTTAGGATAACAGGTTCTTACTTGTGACCATTACAAAGCTTAAACATCTGAATACGTACTGATTGCAGCAGTAACTCCGTAAGGAGCACAACTTTACAACAGTAGAAAATCTCAGTGAGCAAATGTATATTTTGGACAGCACAAAGCCCGAAGTATTTCACAACCAAAAATTAGAGGTATCCATTACTTCAGGCCAGACGCCCCACATCTGGTGAAGGAGATGCAGAAAGAAGGATGTTTCCATGGAGGAAGCCAGATGAATCATACTGTATCAAACATTACTTTCTAGGCGTATGTTAAGATTTTAAAAATTCAGTAAAGTGCCTGAAAAATGAATCTGGTAAATTAGTTTTTCCTCTACATTTTCACCATGAAAATCTATATTTTTCTAATACTATGTCTATAGACCTGCTTATTCTACAGAAGCATAACACCAAAAGGATTAAAATATATATGGTTTTCAGCAGTTCAAAGTAGACATCACAAAACAGCAGTCTGACGGAACACTTCCAGTCTAAGAAATTAATACTGATGCAATAGTTTGTAGAAAGAAATAATCTCTTTTATTGGATCAGAAGACAAATTGATCTAGTAAGGGGGAAAAAAATGAACAGGCACTCAAGCATTTTACTTGACCAATGAAAGCTACTGCTTACAGAGCTTGTGTTCCAATATACACAATTCCTGTATTCTCACATAGCATGCTGTACTGCCATCTTGGGGACAGCAGAAAACACATCTCAGTAATGATTTTCATTTCTGCAGTACTAAGTGAATAAACATCACAGAACACACACAGATAAAAATTCCTTTCCTCTTCCTTAATTGTTTATGGAAATAAACAGAGACTACAACATGCTGGTAACAGTAATCAGGTACCACTAAATTCAGCTGGCTTCACCTCTAAATTTGAAAATAGCCTGATCATAGAATCACAGAATGGTTTGAGTTGGAAGGGACCTTAAAGATCATCCAGTTCCAACCCCCTGCCATGGGCAGGGACACCTCCTGCTAGACCAGGCTCCTCCAAGCCTCATCCAGCCTGGCCTTGAACACTTCCAGGGAGGGGGCTTCCACAATCTCTGTGGGCAACCTGTTCCAGTGTTTCAGCACCCTCACAGTAAAGAATTTTTTCCTAATGTCTAATCTAAAATCTTCCTTTTTTGAGTTTAAGCCCTCATCCTTTTACTACGAGCCGTTGTAAGTAGTCCCTGCCCAGCTTTCCTGTAGCCCCCTTCAGGTACTGGCAGGCTGCTATAAGGTCTCCCCTGAGCCTTCTCTTCTCCAGGCTGAACAACCCCCTCTCTCTTAATGTTAACTTAGTTCAAATATGTAGCTGCCCAAAAGTCAGCTTAGCTTTTGCAATGGGTAGTCAGTTCGTCAGGAGGTAGCAGAGAGATTATTAAGTGGTCTAGCTTTAAAAAGCCCTACAATGTCTACTAAAACATCTTTGGAGAACAGGAGTAGTACAAAGACACTGAACAAACAGTAACCATGATTCACAGAACACTGCCTCCAAATAGTTTGAATTCATACCTGGGCCTCTATTAAAAATGTCTTCACATTAAATTCATTATTAATTCACAATACAAACCTTAGGCAAGCACAGGACACTCATTTCAAGAACTTCTTGAGACTCTTCTTGCACTTTTGAGACAGAGAACGGACTGTATCTTTACTAGGGCTGGATAATCACCTTGGCATTCGGAAGCCTAGCTAATCTTGCTGCAGAGTATCACAGAATCACAGCATGTTAGGGGTTGAAGGGACCTTGAAAGATCATCTAGTCCAACTCCCCTGTCATTGATGTTCAGATTGCCTAACTGATCCCTAACCCAGTCCCCACCAACCAAGGCAAACTCCTTCTTTATCCTGACTTCCCCTGGGGCCTCAGGGCTCTGGGGCTCCTGAGCACAGTCTCCAGCAGTACAGAGAGAGGAAAAGAAGCCATTCAGTAACTGCCTTCTCTGTAACCGCCCTCCTCTTTATCCTCTGTCTCCAGGGCATCCACCTCATTCACAAGAGGGCCTACACTGCCTCTAGTGTTAGTCTTGCCAGCAATGCATTTGAAGAAGCCCTTTCCGTTGTCCTTGACCTCCCTTGCAAGGTTTAAGTCCCAGGAGGCCGCAGCTTTCCTAGTTGCCTCCCTGCATCCTCTGACCACAGTCTTATATTCCACCCAAGTGCCCAGCCCCTCCTTCCATGATCTATAGACTCTCTTCTTCCACTTGAGTTTGCCCAGCAGCTCCCTGTTTAACCATGCGGGTCTCCTGGTTCTCTTTCTTGATTTCCTACCCTTTGGGATGCACTGATCTTGAGCTTGGAAGAAGTGGTCCTTGAAAACTGACCAACTCTCTTGGGCCCCTTTACCTTCTAGTTCCCTGTTCCATGGGGTTTCCCCTAGCAGTAGCTTGAAAAGGCCAAAGTTGGCCCTGCTGAAGTCCAGGGTTGTGATCCTGCTTGGTATTCTGTTCCCATTGCACAAGATCCTGAGCTCCAGCATCTCATGGTCACTGCAGACAAAGCTGCCCTCAACCTTCACTGCTTCAACCAGACCCTCCTTGAATTGAGAGAGAGGACTTGGCTTGTTTAGCTCTGCAATTGGATTATCATTACCGAGCACCTAAAGAAAAAACTTAGGGTAAAAACAGAGGCAGCTTCTTGTGAGGTGAAATTACCTCCACAAAATCTTTTCCATTGCTGAACAATATATCTGTGCATCAGTGGTGCTCTAGATTTCTGCAAAGAGATGTATTTCAAAAACAAGAACTAAAATCCTATTAAATGAATGAAACGAGAAGCTATGAATTGGACACTTGCTTCCTTGAGGGGATTAATAATAACTGGAATCTATCTGAAAACCCCTAAGAACATGTATTCCTATTCAGTAATGTTCTCCGATGGAGTATGTGTGTGCATATGAACATTTCTATACAGACACTTTTGTCTTATCACTGTCAGAAAGTGTTAAAGACATGTTTGACAATAATAAAATGCCACAAACTTTCACAAACAAAATACATTCCATTTATAAACAGAACAGTTTGTTTATGAGAATGTGCTTCTTCATAACACCGTAGTTTACCTTTACAACCAACCTATTAAAAAGAAAGCTCAGCATCAAGGCAAAAGAAAAAAAAAGATGTAAACCACATACAGTAATATTCTCTGTCTGTGGTTAGTACCACACAACCTTATTTAGCCTCCTGTACCACAAACAAGACAGATCCTTCCCTTTGAAGAGTCTTACATAAAGAGTGCTAACGAGCAAAAGTGACTCTGTTAAGCTTACCATGCTGGGTGAGGTACTCGACTATGTTCCACACAACTATTGGGATGCCGTTCTTGCTCAGTCCCTGCTGCTGGAGCTCCAGAAGACTCACACCAAACACCTTTGGACAGGTTGTGTCCCTCTGTTTGTTCAGTGGAAGTGCTGCTATCTTTTTCATGTCCTCCTTCAATCTCACAGCCGATTTGCTTTGCTTAAAGGAGCAGACAAAAAAAAATGTGCATTAGTCACATTTGCTGCGTAAGGTTGCGTAGTCACAACATCAGCACATCCATCAAAACTGGCTTCTGCGCTCCGAATGAGCTCTTACTTCCTTTTCATCCACAGGAAAACCTTTGTGAAGCAGGAAAATAAAAACGATCAGAGAAAAAACTAGAAGAGCAACTAACAGAAGTGTAAGTACTCTGTAGTTATGACAAGGGAGAAAGGCACACTTTTGTATGCAGACTTGTTATGAGAGTAACAAGTAGTTGGGAATTGCAGGTCGTGGGTTCGATTCCCGTTCGGTCCCCATGTGTTGCCTGATCTAGTTGAGAGGTGTCCCTGCCTACAACAGGGAGGTTGGATTAAATGATCTCTAACGTCCCTTCCAGCTTAGGCCATTCTGTGATTCTGTTGTAACTCCTGCAGGTCACGCAGGTCACAAAAGCAACTGGACAAACACAAAAAATCCCACTATGCCACCATTAGACCAAGTTGTCTCCAGGATGCTTCTCAAGAGTCTAGCAGAGTGTTTTGCAGAAGGTTCGCTGCACCCTTCTTCCAGATGCCGTTTCCTACGGATTCATTTCTGGCCACCATCAGGTGAGATGGATCCTTATGAAAGATTTTATGTTATGTTTAGTATCAGCTAAGTCTGAAATTTAATTAGAAGGGTTTTAAAGCTAGAAAGGGACTATGTAATCTGATCACACATAATAAAGGGTGTGGAGAAACCACTCCACCATAAATCCTTAATTGCACATATCCCACAGGTTCTTCTGGAGGCAGAACATTCTCACAAGTTTTGAGTTGCAGTGACAGAGAAAACATGAGAGCATAGCCAATAAAACCCAGGGGAACAAGATAACATAGGATTAATCTAGAGAATCATTAATTGGCAGAAATTTAAACCAGCACATAGTGTCGCATGTTTGGAAAGCACAATAAAATTCAGCAAACATCACTCAACACCCTCCTCCCCCATCAAAAAAAAAAAAAGAAAAACCAAGTACGTTTTTCTGTTGATCAATTTCCTCATGTTTCCGACATCACACTGCAGGAACTGGGGGCTGCTAGTACCACGGAGTTCAACTCGTTTGTTTAAAAAGTCCACCATCTGCATGATGCTTGAAAATGGACTAATTCCTACTGTGTTTTATTAACCAACAGGTAGCAGACACCTTATGCATTGAGAATTTTGTACAGTAACACAAAGAACTGCTCAGACTCTTGCCAAGGTCTTGGTGCTTGACTGCACTAAGACAGATTTTAGGAAGGCATACATCTTCTATTTTAAACAAACCCTTGAAAACTTCATTAGTGAGACAATTTTTTAACTGCAGTCTGTAAGCAACATCAATATCAGCACTGGTGCTGCTATTAAGTATGACTGTCCTTTTCTCAGCAATAAAATGATCTGTCAGTTCACAGACTTCGCTATGTTCTTCACATTAAACAAACCTATCTGGAGCACATGTGTATTCTATAGTCCTGGGTCCTATGCAACACTTAACTGATCTTCACAAAATACATTAATGGTATAAATATCACAAACATGTTCTACTATTTGTGAAACAGAATTGGAATATATAAATAAAACCAGCATTACTGTGACCACCTTATAAATATTTACAATAAACAGTACACTCATCAGTGTTTGACCTAAACTTTACCTGACTTATTAAAATATCACATCTCTTGTAAAAAGAGATGTTCCCATTCAGGATTCAATGAATAATACATTATTTTTTCACTCCAGGCAGACACATGCCAAGACAAAAATCATGTAGCCTGGGGTAGATTCAGAAGACAGCAAAAATGCTTTGAGCAGTTTCTGAGCAGCTGTGATGCTCAGAGAGCTTTTCCAATTAAGGCCTCCAATTAGCCTCACAATCTCATTCGGTTACAGGTTTCAAGCCTGTTTCCCTTTCAGCATTTGAAAACCTGAGTCACGGAGCTGGATTTACTTGGGGAAACTCGTGATTTAAATTTGCAAGAGAACCAAGCGACATTTCCCATGTCCACAGGAACAGTGGAGGAATTTTTCTGAGCTTGTTTCGTGATCTGGAGAGGGTGTGCTAACCAGGGAGAAAAAATTACGTGTAGTTATCCAAAACACACCTCTAACCAAAATCAAAACTAAACCCCCCCTCCAAACAGTTTAGAAACAAGAGAGTTTGATGTTGTATGATCCTAGGGACTGAAGATCTGGTTTCATACAGGGACTATTTTTCCAACTGTTAATGCAACCATTATCGATCACTGAGACCGGGAAAAGCAATTCAGATCACCTCTGCAGGGTATCACCGCAAAGCGTGGCCCAAACAACGTGCCTGGAGTTGAGAAATGTTATTTATAAGCCATGAGGTCGCGCTTTTCCAGCTCATCCATCAACCTTAACGCGCAGTCGCTCGCTGGCTTAAAGAACGAGGGCAAAGACAACAACAACAACAGCAAAAAAGCCTGAAATTGCCTTTATTAATTTAATCTTCGCCTTTCCCTAAGGAGGAGAGATGGAGAGGAGAAGGCGCAGGGCCCGGGCCGGCCTCTCTGCCCGCCCCACAAGGGAGCCCGGCAGAGGGCGGGAGGCGGCAGGAGCCCGGCACCCC
>NW_009716516.1:0-209 GCF_000703405.1 Apaloderma vittatum
CCTGACCTGGCCCCTCCAATGTTGAAAGTCATTACACTGGCCAGGCAGGATCTGCCATAGGCAAAGCCAGGAGGGCTGTCTGGAATCACCACTCTGTCCTCCATGTGCCTCAGCAGAGGTTCTAGGAGGATCCTTACAGGGTTGGGCTAGTTTAGGTCATTTCAATCCAGGTAATCTATGAATCTATGAATCTGTTTCTTATTCTTCCC
>NW_009716517.1:0-783 GCF_000703405.1 Apaloderma vittatum
AAAAAAACAAGAAAAAAGGAAAAAGAGAAAAGAGAAAAAAGAGAAAAGGGAAATGAAAAAAGAAAAAACAAAAGAAAAAAAAGGAAAAAGAAAAAAGAAAAAAGAAAAAAGAAAAAAGAAAAAAGGAAAAAGAAAAAGGAAAAAAGAAAAAAGGAAAAAGAAGGAAAAAGAAAGAAGAAACGAAAAAAAAAAGAAAAAGGAAAAAGGAAAAAACAAAAAAGGAAAAAGGGAGAAAGGAAAGAAAAGAAAAAAGGAAAAACAAGACAAAAGAAAAAATAACGAAAAAAAGAGAGAAAAAAGAAAAAAGGAAGAGTAGGAAATTAAAGAAAAAGAAAGGGAAAAAAAGAAAGAAAAGCAAAAACAAAGAAAAATGAAGAAAAAAAAGAAACGAAAAAGACAAAAAAGGAAAAGGAAATTAAAAAAAAGAAGAAAAAGAAGGGAAAAGGACAAAAGAAAGAAAGAGGAAAACAAAGCAAAACAAAGAAAGTACAAGAAAAAATAAAAACAAAAGGAAAAGAGAACAAAGAAAAAAAACCAAAGGTTAGAAAAAGGAAGGAAAATGGACAGAAGGAAAATGGACAAAAAGAAAAAAGGAAAAAAGAAATTAGAAGAAAAAAAATAAAGGGAAAAAGAAAAAAGAAAGAAAGGAGAAAAAACAAAAAAGAAAAAAGGAAAAGGGGGAAAATAAACCAAGAAAACCCCCAAGAGCCAGGACAGGAAAGTGAAAGAGAAAAGTAAAAAAAGAGCAGCAAGAAATAAACAACAAGAAGAAAGAACAGAAAA
>NW_009716518.1:0-3097 GCF_000703405.1 Apaloderma vittatum
GGCCATTTCCTCTTGTCCTATTACTTGTTCCTTGGGACAAGAGACTGACATGAAGCTAAAGTTTTCAGGGCAAGTTCTGCTTTTTATTTCCTTCCCCTCCACCTCAGTCTTAAAAGCCACCTACCTTAAGGTCAGGGATCCCATAACCTTTCCTTAAAGTGATCTGGAAAACCTCCAAAGAGCTAATGAAGGCTGCCAGTCTGGTCAGGCTCTGCTTGCCGCTCCCCCCCACACCGACCAGGAGAGCGTTTCCTCTGGGGGACTCCAGGATACGGTTGATGCGGCAGCTAAATTGAAGCATACAAAAGCTCTCATTAATAAAAGTATTTTTCTTTTTCCCTGTTCGGTGCTTTTCAATGCATATTTTATTGACTAAGAAATTGTATTTTGAATGGGATGAGAAATGTCAATCTAAGAGACATGTCAGCAATCAACCTCATCTCTGCTGAGATCTCTGCGAAGGATGTAGCTGATGAAAAGAAAAGTTTGGTGGCAATTCAGACTGTGTCTAATTTTTTTTCCACCTTCCGAGTCCTGCTGGACAGAACTATTATAAGGAGAAGGCTTGGACATCTTTGCAGGGAAGATAATTAAAAAATACGTTGCATGGACATGCAAAATCTGAGAAAAAAAAAGAAGACTCTGATGCACCTCTCCAGTAAAGGTTTCTCTTCACAAAGTATGTGGAGTTCATGTTCAGAGTCCTGCTGGGCATTACAGCGTATTTGTGTATGTCTAGAGCAGCATAAAGTCTGTTTGGAAAGCACAGTCATGTTTCTTATTTATCCAAATGGCCACTACTTAGGGTTGAGATTTTCTCACTCTGAAAATGAGCTTGCTATTATTTTCAAAGTCTGGTCACTTGTCCCGTCCGAGTGTCACACGGTGAACTCTGCCTCCAAGTTATCCTCTTTGAGCAATCGCTGACATCCCCACGTGTTAAAACGCCAAGTAAGGAGGGTATAGAGGCTCCTACCTGTGAAAAACTCACTTGTCTTAAATGCCAGCACCATTCCGCTCCTCACAGAGTTGCTGTTATTCAGCTCACTTAACTATTTTTCTAGACCGATCTAATTAATTTTTCCAACAAGATAGTAAGAAATATAGTAGCACTTTATTAAAACTCAAGTATTTTATGATCTATGCGCAGACTCCCGTCAATGATGAAATTATACCCAGAGAAGCAGTCTGCCAGGAGAACTTCAGTGTCCCCATTGTGAGTTCTCTAGGCCAGCTCTCCCCAAAGCCGACAGCAAGGTCTCTGCCTCAAATGGGCTCTCTGGGGCTGCAGGCTCCGTGAATGTGCACGGTGAGCCCTGGCTTAGGAGGTGACTGACATAAACTAAATCCTTAACTGTTCTTTGCTTTTTTCCCCTTTTTTTTTTTTAATTTTCTTTTTCCCAACTGAAAAAAATTCAGCAAATGCAAGCTGATGTTCAGACGCCGTTTGAGATGGAATAAGATGCGTATTTCAGCAAAATGCAATTTCCAAGTGCAATGAATGAAAATCACCCAGCTCCTGTGAGAATCATGCTGAACATTCAAGTCTTGCTTTCCTGATTATTCGCAATATTGACTGGAGGGGCAGTGCCAGGTTTTGTCACAAATCCTGATTTATGGAAAGTGCAAAAGAAGGACAAGATTAACATTACTGTCACCTTTCTGCAAGCAATGCAGGCAGAAACACCTATGGACATCAAGAGGCACATGGCTCATTAACACAAAGAAGTAAATGCCCACTCTATAAGGAAAAACTGCCCCAGCATAGCCAGCATATTACGCTGCAAAAGTAACAGGTTGTTGGTCTCTCAGAACAGAGACAGTTATTCAGCTAAATAAAACAAGTAGCCCTTTATGTATTTATATTTTTAAAAAAATTTCCTGAGAGTAGCTGCATTATGTTGCCAGGTCCAGCAAGAACTGAAATCACCCACACGAGTGTGCAGCAGGAGAGAGGTTTCCTTCTAGCTCAGGGTTACAAATTGGCATCTCTTGATACAACATTTTCATACAGAATCAGTTAAAATTACAGGTCCGTCTTCTGAAGTGATCAAAGGCAGATCTGCATTTCAGTATCCGGAAATAAGTCTGTCTCCACTGGGATTCCCAACAAGCATTCAAATTGTATTTGAGGAGGTACACCTCGCTATCTATACCACAGACATGTAAGGAGCTTCACAATTATCAACTGGAGGCTTGCTATTTTCAGGTAGTCCCACATGGCCAATTTCCAAAGGGAATCCAGCTGGACCTCCAGGCATTTAAATGCAAGCAGGATTTTTAAAGGATCAAAGCAGTTAAACGCCTCGATCCATTTAAACTAGTAGCTCGAATGCCCCTAATCTCCCTTTATATACATTCAGAAATCCCACTAAGAACCTATGTAAACATGGCTCCAAACCAGTTGTGAAAGCATTTAGGGAAATCCCAGTATAACTAGTTCTGTAGCTGGCTGTCAAGCGACGACATTAACGTGCTTGAACACCGTCAGGTACAATAAATGTTCGTGCCGTATGCAGAGCATTGAAGGCCAAAGATATCATAACAGCAACCAGACTTTAAAATAACCACCACTATCGGACAGCCTCAGGCATCCTGATGGTTCCAAAGTGTCCTCCAGACACCAGCCAGGGAAGCAGCACAGTATTTGTGCCGGACACAGCACACGGACAGATGAAGCTTCTGCACACCTCCAGCTCTGCCAGCTACAATTATGGATACATGCATCTTCCAGAAAACTCCATGGAAGAAATCTACCCAGATAAATGCTACAATGAGACCATGAAGCCAGAAAATCCCCTTACACATGGCACATGGCATCCTCGAACAGCACCAGGTTCATGGCAGCATTGACTTCATTGTAGTTGTCCAAGGCTTCCACCAGGATCTGGTTCAACTCCTCCCAGGCTGGAACTGGTCGATAGCTGGGTTCACCGATGCCTTTAGCAAAATGGCAATAAATGTTCATTTGCCTGGTCTGTTCTAAAATTTCCTCAATGTCCTGTCAAAGAAAAAAGAATTAATAAATATACATATATAGCAAGAATAGGAGAAAACTGCAGCTCAATGCTGTCGTTCCACATAAGGGGGAAGAGGG
>NW_009716518.1:3140-4436 GCF_000703405.1 Apaloderma vittatum
CGCTGCCAACTTTTTGCAGGTCCCTTAACTCATTCCCATAAAAGAAAATGGCCATGAGAAAGGGTCTGCAGCCACAGTGTTAGGCTGCTGCAGGCACAGGGCTATCTGTCTGTGCCACTCACCGCTTCAGTGTTGCTTGTGCCATTCATCGGGACAACACTGCTGGGTGACACCAGGCATGAAGGAAAGCAGGTCTAGAGCTTTCATTTGAAAGATATTTGGGAAAAAAAAAAAAAAAAAGAAGCTCTAGGGATCTGTGCCTGCATTTCACTTAGCTCCCATCAAGACCAGGGATCTGACTCTTCTGCTTTTGCCACCTAAGACTCAAAGAACTTAAATAAAGGGATTTATTCAATTCACAGAGCCCAAACCTCCTCTCCACAAAGTATCATTTACCCACAGCACAACACTGGCAGCCCAGGATATGGATGACAGATTTTACTCCTGGGTTGCCATCAAGAGTGTCCTCCAAGCAAGTGAGAGATGGGCACACCTTGGGTCAAACCTTGCTTTCCCCCAGAAAGTGTGCACTCTTTTATCAAAGTTATGAACCTGAATGCTTACATCATAGAGTTTCTTCACCATTTCCAGCTGGATTTTATCGAAGGTACTGTAATCCTTTTCTTCAACCATCTTATCCCGGTACACACGGTTTGACTCGTGAAGGTAGAGTTTCACTAGGTCTTGGGGCTGCTTCAGACATTCAGGGGTAGAGAACAGAAGGCCCTGTGGAGAGCAGAGATGGTCAGTAAACCCCACCTTGCCCTGAATGGACCAACCTCCCCCCCAGCATCCAGCTTATCACATTGGAGTAGGCCAAATCTCTCCAAACACAGAGTTATCACAGCAATCTGCAGTTGATCTTTTGAATAAAGCCCTAACCAATAGCCATGGACAGTGGCATTGAGTGCACTCTCAGCAAGTTTGCCAACGACATCAAGCTGTGTGGGGCGGCTGACACGCTGGAGGGCAGGGATGCCATCCAGGGGGACCTCAACAGGCTGCAGAGGTGGGCTCTTGCCAACCTCAACCTCATGAAGTTCATCAAGACCAAGTGCAAGGTCTTCCATCTGGGTCGGGGCAATCTCAAGCACGAATACAGGCTGGGCAGGGACTGGCTTGAGAGCAGCCCTGAAGAAAAGGACTTGGGAGTACTGGTGGACGAGAAGCTCAACATGAGCCATCAGTGGCACTTGCAGCCCAGAAAGTCAATCGTGTCCTGGGCTGCATCACGAGGTGCGTGGCCAGCAGGGTGAGGGAGGTGATTCTCTCCCTCCCCTCCACTCTCATGAGACA
>NW_009716518.1:4590-15679 GCF_000703405.1 Apaloderma vittatum
AAGGCTCCGAGGAGACCTTATTGTGGCTTCCAGTATCTCAAGGGGGCTACAAGAAAGCTGGGGAGGGGCTTGTTGGGATGTCAGATAGTGACAGGACTAGAGGGAATAGATCAGTTCAGATTGGACGTGAGGAAGAAGTTCTTCCCCATGAGGGTGGTGAGACCCTGGCAGAGGTTGCCCAGAGAGGGGGTGGCAGCCCCATCCCTGGGAGTTTTTAAGGCCAGGCTGGATGGGGCTCTAGGTAACCTGATCTAGTGGGGGATGTCCCTGCCCATGGCAGGGAGGTTGGCACTAGATGATCTTTAAGGTCCCTTCCAATCCTACGATTCTATGCCCCAAACAAAACCTCCAGCACAGCCTGGCTGGGCTGATGGTCCTCATCTCAGCAGCAAAGAGAATCTCAAGTCAGGCACCAACCCACATCCACAGCTTTTTGCATCCTGACACCACATGTGGGTGCTTTGTCAAGAAGAAAAAAAAAGTTTGGGAATTTTACTGGTGATGATTGATTTTTTTAAAAAAATCAATTAATTTTAATTAGGTGCACTCTGCCTGCAGGAAATATTAGTTGCTGTCTGCTTATCACAGTATGTTTACCATGAACTCTATTAAAATGCATAAAAAGAATGGTATTTCAAAGAGGTGTTGCCTATAACTAAGCCTATTAACAGTGCAGAGGGTTTTCAATGGCATGAATTAAATAGGCGGCTTTTATTCCTAACATCTAATTATTTATACATAAAATATAAAGTGTATTAAAGGCAATGTAAAGCAGTCTCTCTCAGCTCACTGGCCCATGGCTCAAACCATTTCAGTTTTACATTTGTCATTACAGCTGCCAAATTATTATTTTATTTATTTCAGAAGAAAAAAAAACCAATGTGAAGAGCTGACAACTTGAAGGGAGAAAGATTAAGAAACACATGTGATCCCAAACTGGCTTGCAAAAACTAAAAATAAATAATAAGAAAAAAAATAAATAAAAAATCAGTCACTCTAAAGGCACCCCAAGCCACAGTTGTTGTGCTCTTGATGCAAGCACATATAAGGCTGCCTCAAAGGGAAGAAAATCCACACTTTAAAAGTCTGTCATCAGGCTATTAACACCTCAATGTCTCCCCTTTTCTCCCTTTGCCAACCCAACCTCCCTCGCCCCTCTCAGCAGAGCTCCCTGGCTCTTCCACAAGCACAGCCAGCTGCGCCCCCGAAGAGCGATGGGGACAGTCCGTGCATGAGCTGGAGCTTCCAGGAGATGTCGTGCTGTCTACAAAGGACACGTGGCCGTGGGTCATCATGTGGTGTGTTGCCAACGTCACAAAAGCAGTGAGAGAACAGATAACCCCTTGCCCTTTGCCATATCAACGCAAGTTGATACTCAATAGCATTTGGCTGTTGAGTCCCTAGGTTCTATTTCAGCTTCTCCTCCTCGCCTGAAAGGCCAGAAGCGGGTCAGGATGCCCTCTCTGCCCGACCAAAGCTTCTCTAGACAATGATACCAAACATCGCGACATCAGCAATAAACCAGTGAAATGCCAGAAGAGGCAATACCTGGGAGGAGCAGCTGTGCCCATCGGGCTGCGGGGAATCACCACCTCCAGCCGAGGCTCATCAGATCAGGATTTATTATCCGGTAATTCTGAGTGAATAGCTCCCCAGCAGCTTAATAATCACCCCAGGGGATGACGCGTATTTGGCACGGAAATAAGGAATATGCTAATTGCCCCAGCAAGACTTGTCTGCCGTGCCATCACGCATCAACACGCCCATGGAGATGGGCTGTCGTGGCTCTGACGAGGCAAGACCTGACCTCAGCCAGTTGCTTTGTGGCTTTTTTCCCCATAATCTTCACAAAAAGCAGGAGAGTGAAAAGCCTCCATGACCCTGTCAGGGACCACGTCGCCTCTCAGCAGGACCTTGCATGCTCTGCACCCACCAGAGCTGCGCTGAGGAAAGTCCGGGAGATATTTCTGCTGCCCATCGGAGCTCTGCAAACAGTGACAAGTGTCAATCCACTTGCTCTTCACAATATCAGCACATTGGGGCAGTTAGCAGCATCCCTGCCAAAACAGGGAGGTTGGACTAGATGATCTCTAAGGTCCCTTCCAGCCCATGCCATTCTAAAAAAAAAAAAAAAATTCCCACCACATCTCCATTAATGAGTCCTAGCCCACAGCATCACCTCAAATGCTGTCTTATCACTATCCTCTGACCAGGAATAGTCTCCAAAAACCATCTAGCACAGTCACACACTCCAGCCAGCTCTCTTGAGTTGTATCTAGCCCCAACCACTGGTTCCTCCAAAACCTCAGAAGTTTTCCAGGTGATATCATTTCCTTCCTCTACATAAGTTCAAGTGCTCTAGATTTAAGCTGTATCCACTCAGAACTAAAACAATCCCTCATTTTTCTATAGTGAGAAGCACAGCTCTGGTACTGCCCAGTGTCAGTGAGTCCTATATCCCACAGCTAGATGATTTTTTGGTAATAGAGTAACTCTTCCAAGAAGATATTCAAAGTGAAATAGTCTGATGGCCTAGTGGAGAGAGACATTTATATTTTTCTTTGTCTTTGCACCCTGAAATGCCCTTAGAGGCATACAGGAAAGAAATGCATCCTTCATCTCAACATGAAAATATATTGTGCGTAGATCACCGTAACAGAAACACAAGACACCTCTGCACATACAGGACGAACATGGAAAGTCAAGGACTTGGCGTGCTGTTACCTACAACACAGTAAAAAATGTAAGGGAAGCTGAATGTTTGAGTTTAAAATAAATTAAAAAATGCCACCAGAAACTTTCGAACCATTCTGGAAAAACCTGCAAAATTATAATACATGTCCAGAAGTCAAGGCCTGAAGCTGTGTAATGTGAATTCTGGATGCCAGGTTGGCTAAATCAATAATTATTTCCACTTTGTAAGCTGAGCACCCTGCAGGGCTCCCAGGCAGTGGGCTGGCTTCCCGCAACGGGCAGTCCATGAGCAGAGGATGCTCAGAGGGCCAGTTGTATGCCAGGCTGGGGGAAATAGTGAAGAAGGAGTTAACACGCTCCCGTGGATGAGACGACTAGGTAAGGGAACAGAAAGTCTCTCAGGCATAAAAAGATAAAACCTCCCCTTTTTCTTGGCAGTCTAAGCAACATTTAAAATAACTCATGCAGAGTAGTGACCTCTTTCTAGCTGCCCTGCGCCGTTGGACTGAGCACCCTGTTCTCACCCTTCCTGATGTTACCACTGGAGCAGCCTCAGCACTTTGAGGACAGCAGTAACATGAAAACAGTGACAAACACAGCATCTCACAGTGTCTGGGCCATGAACTCAAAAGAGTCAAGTTTAAAGGTATTATACCAATTTTAAAATATGCTTATCAGTGGGGGATTGACGAGGGGCTCCAGCTACCCCACTGGCACCACATAGTGCTGTGGCTGGTGCGGACCTCTGCCAGGAAGAGGAATAGCAGAGGCAGTCCAACTGAATCATAGAGTCGTAGAACGGTTTGGGTCAGAAGGGACCTTTAAATCATCTAGTTCCAACCCCTCTGCCATGGGCAGGGACACCTCCCACAAGATCAGGTTGTTCCCAGCCCTGTCTAGCCTGGCCTTGAAGACTTCCAGGGACGGGGCTTCCACACCTTCTCTGGGTAACCTGTACCAGTGTCTCATTACCCTCACAGAAAATAAATTTTTCTAATATCTCATCTAAATCTACATTATTTTCAGTTTGAAACCACTACACCTTGTCCTATCACTTCACTCCCTAACCAGGAGTCCCTCCCCAGCTTTCCTGTAGCCCTCTTGAAGCACTGGAAGTTTGCTTTAAGGTCTCCTTGGAGCCTTCTCTTCTCCAGGCTGAACAGCCCCAACTCTCTCAGCCTGTCCTCACAGGGGAGGTGCTCCAACCCCCTGAGCATTTTCGTGGTCTCCTCTGGACTCACTACAACAGCCCATTTATTTCTTGTGCTGAAGACCTCAGAGCTGAACACAAAACTGCAGGTGGAGTCTCACCAGAGAGCAGACCAGAGGGCGAGAATCACCTCCCTCCACCTACTGGCCACATTTCTCTTGATGAAGCCCAGGATGAGATTAGCTCTCTGGGCTGTGTGTGCACAGTGCTGGCTCATGTTCAGTTTTTCACCCACCAACACCCCCACGTCCTTCCCTACAGTGCTGTTCTTCATCCACTCATGGCCCACCTTGTATTTGTGCTTGGGATTGCCCCCAGCCATGTGCTGAACCTTGCACTTGACCTTGTTGGGCTTCATGAAGTTTACACAGGTCCACCCCAGCCCTATCCAGGTCCTTCCGAATGGCACCCCTTCCCTCCAGCATGTTGATCACACCACAGAAGGAGGCTAAAACTCCAAAACAACCTGGCTCAGGTAACCAGATCTCAACCAAGCCTAAGGCTAAGCCATGCCAAACAACTGCACCCGAGTACGGAACAAAACAAAAGTGTTGCTGACGTGGTTCACGGCCACCGCTGTTCCCCCTTCTCCATCCACACACCGGGAGGGACACACGCAAGGTGCTCTTCGGCATTTGCAAACCTGGAGTTTGCCAGGCTCTTTAGCGAGTTCAACCATGGATAAATAGGAAAATCCCTCCCCGTGTAAAGGAGCATGAACTGTGCCGGCTACTAACACTGCTGGGGAGGCCGAGCTCAGCTGGAGCGAGGGAAGCCGGAGCCACTGCTCTCATCGTGCTTCGGGAAGAGATAGAGGCCGCTCCTCCTCAGCTGCCACTGATCCTAATGTGACATGCTGCTTGAAAATCTTGATAGAAATAGGAGTCAAAGGCAAAATACAAGCCCGCTGAGTCTATGATTATTATTTTACAGAGATGACAGATATAATTCAGAGCATAATACCATGGTAACCCTTGCAGACGGAAAAGAAGGCAGCAACAGGGATTTCTCTGGTGTGAGCCAGCAGGGAATATATTTTTAAAGAGCGTAATCCACAACTCTGTCACTGCAGAGACCTGTCTTCTTTAATCAAGGGGAAATTGCCTGAAGCACACCAATCAATTTAACTCTGCAGTGCATGGTGGGACCCAGAGGCACGAAAAGGTGCCGTAGAAATGCAAGAGAAAGTACCGTCAGACTGTCACCACAGATGGGACCTCTTGTACAGGGAAAGTAACAGATAACACCTTCTGAGGAGCCTGAAGGGTTATAAAGGGCTGAAGGGTCACCTTGCCTCTGCAACAAGTGATACAGTCCAAGGACAAAGAGTCAGGGCTGCCATTCCTGCAGACTTTCCGAAGCCTGGACTGTGATTCCAGCCTCTCCTCATGCTAAGTAATGCGACAGGAGCACAGCTCAAGCAGTTCTGAGAAACCCCCACCTGGTGAGGGGAAATACAACAGAGGAAGCCACCTGTGTCTTTGTACAGCCGCTGCAGACCAGGCGGGATATCCTGACATGTTTAAAAAACATAAGGCACCCACACTCGGGGCAGAGTGAAACTAGACCTGTGTCCCTGGCATGGGAGATGGACAGCCTCCTGCCCTCACCTGCCTTGGTTCAACCTGTAGGTCCCTGTCT
The DNA here is from genome assembly GCF_000703405.1 of Apaloderma vittatum. Taxonomy (NCBI): domain Eukaryota; kingdom Metazoa; phylum Chordata; class Aves; order Trogoniformes; family Trogonidae; genus Apaloderma; species Apaloderma vittatum. The sequence goes on from NW_009716518.1 coordinate 10,136, forward strand.
CTCCTGAACTGGGGAGCCCCAAACTGGACACAGTATTCCAGGGGTGGTCTCACCAGGGCAGAGCAGAGGGGGAGCAGAACCTCCCTAGCCCTGCTGGACACACTTTTCTTAATGCCCCCCAGGATCCCACTGGCCCTCTTGGCCACAAGGGCACGTTGCTGTCCCACAGACAACTCACTGTCCATTAGGACTCCAATCCCACCTTAGATCTGCAAAGTGCCAATGTCTGGCAACAGGACAGTCACCTTGGACTCCTTTCACCTCCAGTGAATGAGGTGCTTCAGAAACACAGTTCCTCTGAGCTCTTCTCCATATTTTTGTGAGGATGAGCTGAATTTGAACTACACCAAAATGCTCATTTTTCTCTGCTGGGGAGGAGAACACAACCAGCCAGGTGAAAAGGATCCCCACTGAAGATGCTCAGATCCCCAGAGACGATTATTCCAATTACTCAGGACAAACATGAACAGTGCTTGATGAAGCCAGCCCACTGCTGCCTGTTGAGCCTTTCTACTGCTGGGAGTATGAGTTGCTTGTCTTCCCTTTGGTTTCCCCAGTACCTTTATTTGTCTAAACAAACCTCTCCAGCATTTTGCCATCATTTGGAGAGAATACCTTCTGAAGTCACCTTTGGCTGAACCTTCACACCAAGCAACGCAGCCTGACCAGCTCAGGCCAGGAGGCAATGGGTAGAAAAGGGAAACCATGTCAGCAATAAGCACCCGTCTCTGTCTGCTGAAAGGAGCTACCTCTGACTTGTTTTGGGACAGCCTTCCTCATTCTGCGCAACACTTGCATGCACCAGGTCCAAACTCATTCATTCCTCATTAGCTGCAGCAATTAAGATCCGTATCTTGAAGTGTTTCATAATGAGACAATTAGCACAGGGATCCTTGTCATGAGAGCTGTCAGGCAGTTTTGACAGAAGGAATCAAGCTGGGCTTGTAAGGCCCTACTTAAATGTTTAGGTACAGCATTAAAATCTAATATAGTATGATAATGACAGAGCCACTGGACAGATTGCAGATGGAGTCCTCGTTAAAGACCTGTGCAGCGCTGGCGGTGTCACAGTGAGCGGCAGCAAGTCCAGGGGCTGACTCCTCCACAGCTGCAACGTGCACATGGTTTGTGCCTTTAACAGGTGTCCTCCCTCGGCTGCTCGGGTAATTACCGAGTAGCTGGTAAAACAGCATCCCCAAACGCCTCTTCTATACGCAGCTATTATGCGCTTGCTGTTTGATTGTTTGTCTGGGATTAGAAGGAATGTTCAAAAGGCGTTTCACACCAACCTGCAAGCCTTACATCCACCAGTTCTCCAACTCCCCCCAGGCTACAGAAACTCAGGCAGCCCTCAGGGTTTTTTTTTCCGGAGGGGTTGTTTCCCCCTTTCTTCTTTTCTTTGTTGTTTTCTTTTTTCCCCAGATAACATCCCTTCAGGAGTCCCGGACCAGAAGGGTTAAAGTGCAAGGTGGGTGAACCACAAAGCATAAGGATCTAACTGAAGACCAGGTACCAGCCGTGTCCCTCAGGGCTGGCACCAGGCAATACTGCGTCACGTCTCCCTCCCCACTCCCAGCAGGTCTGCAGAGGATGGTGGCCAAGCAGAACTTATTGCACCAAAGAGAAGGACCTTGGCAGGCTGGAAAAAACTGCATGAAGTTAAATCCACTTTAGGGTCACCCATTACGAGGATATTGATGTACTTGAGCAAGTTCACTGCAGGCCACCAAGATGGTAAAACGGTGGAGCACAGGACACGTAAAGACTGAGAGAAATGGGTTTGTTCAGCCCAGGGAAAAGGTGAAGGGGAATCTTACTGCTTCGTATAACTATCTAATGGGGAGTTATAGAGAAGAACAACTCAATTTATTCTTTTTTGGAGGTGCATAGCAAAAATGACGAGAGGCAACAAACACAAACTGCAGCAAGGGAAATTTTGACTGAAATAAAAATATATAAATTACACCATGGAGCGTGTTTGGCAGTTGAGCAAGGGCCAGGGAGGTTATGGGAGCTCCAGCTCTGGGAACATTCAAAACTGATCTGTTCAGTCTGACCTTACTTTGAAGTTAGAACTGCTTGAGCAGCAGGTTGGACAAGAGAGTTTGAGCTGGAATTTATGAAGATATATCAAATGCAACACATGGAAATGCATTCCCAGAGTCCAGAGCTTCCTTCACATTTAATTTCAGGAAAAAAATTGTGTTCCAGCAGAGCTACACAGGAAATCAGGATATCTCAAAAACCCAATAATATTTAAGGTGAGGAAATAATGAATAGCAAAAGGTAAGGAAGAATTTCAAGAAAACTTGAACCACAATTTAAAAAAATGTTTTGAGATGCAGGAGCCAGACTTCCCATCTCCTGCAGCCATGTGATAAATGAAAAACCATCTGAGCTCCTGTCACTGCTCCTACTCTCTGGCCCAGCTTCTAGATCTGCCGGGACATTTTTTAATTTCCCACCACCTCAGCACCTTTCAGACAAACTACAGTTAAAAATAAAGCTTCCCATTGTCATGTTTCTTCTCTTTCTCTGACTTTCAACACACAGATCAACCAGAAGCCAGGATTTAATGTAACCAACATCTAACGTCAAAGGCTGCTGATGTTTGGCTGAGTATAGGTGACAGGTCTGATTCCTTCTTGGCACAAACGAGTTATTAACATTTTTTAGGTTCTGTTCCTGGCTTTTCCATTGCCTGTCATTACTTCAACTCTTGTCTGACGGACCAAACCACAAGGCACTGAAATTTCAGTACCTATTTCGTAAAAATGACGTTAACAAGGGCAATAACAAATGACAAACTGTGATTTTATAACAGATTATGGTGTTTTGAACCTCTTGATTTGGCTGCTGAGAACTTTCTCAAACTCTATTAATCAGCCTAAAATTCTGAAAGGCTCTTAGAGCAGTAACACCTGCTGCTTCAAAGCATGAGATTTCTGGGGAAAAGAAAATACCCACTGTTGGAAGAAAACAACTTTAAAGCTGAACAACTTCCTCTTGGTACAGAACTGGCTCTAGGGGTAATTATTTTAGCAACTAAGTCAGAGCAGGTTTTGATTTATTTACCAACTCTTTAAATGCCATCCTTCATGTACATACTGAGTACCTGACCACAGAGAAGCTAAGAGGACATGCCAGTACAGGCCAACGAGCTGTACTAGCTCTAGGCAGAGCAGCTGAACTAGTTGCTGCTCTCCTACCTTCAGGGCCAGCAGCCCATTAGGTATCCTCCACCACCAGTATCAGCACAATAAAATTACTTCCGTGTGCTGGAGCAGTGCCACTAATCCCCACGTTTACAAGGCTCACAATGACAAGCTCAGCTCCACCACAGTCACCAATAATTACTCAAGTAAGTGCTCAAGCCAGGAGCCCAAAGCTCCCTTCAGCTGGTCCCTTCTACTGCCAGAGGGCACCTCAATGCCCTCAAAACCCACACCACTTTCCGGAACTATCCATCACTCCCTGTTGACCATAGGAGGCTGAAAAGTAAATAAGCTTCCAACGATGTTCCTCAAAGTCATAGATATTGGCTCTGGAATCCATCCAAAACCAATCAGGAATTCAGAAATAGCCCAAGATCACCTCGTTTACTCAAGGGGACACCGAGGTCGTGTCATTGCTTGGTGGAAGACTGCATTTGGGCTCACCAAGGCTCGTTGGGCCAGAGGAACGGAAGTCTTCAGCCTCCTATGGCATCAAGACAAGCTCCAAGTAGCACAGCTACTGAACTTACTTGGAAGATATTGGAGAAGTCTCTCAGGTTGAAAACGTAGTGGAACTTGATGGCCGTTGGCAGGAAAGTGGCAGCTACTTTCTGATGCAGTCCCAGAGCAAGAGCAATCAGTTGCTGAGCTGATCTTTGCACGGCCCCTGAGAAATCCCCACTCGTCAGGTGGTGCATTAAAATGGTGCTGTAGATCCTGGACAAAGCGTCCTGGCCAGGGATGGAGAGAGCGAAGACACAGAAGTGACGCTGAGGAAGAGAAAGGAAGACATGGAAAGGTCAGAAAAATGAGCACCCACCTCTCAAGCAAAGTGCCCCTGGACTTGATGCGGTTGGACACAGTGCTAGATAGTCCCATCTAGGCTCCCTTTCACATGCAAGGTTGGACCAGATGATCTTTCTAGGTCCCTTCCAACCTGAAATGCTTCTAATATTCTGTGACTTGTAGTCCACCTGAACAAAGCTATTTCCCTCTTGCAGTTTCCCAGCAGAGGGTGGTTGGCACGTGGCATCATTCTGCTCGATAAACCAGGGATTTTTCAGCTGCATTTCACAACTGCTACACTGGAAGTTCAGTCTGTTGAAGAGCTGAAGGACTCTAGAGGTCTCACCAACCTCTGATAAAACCAATTCACTGTTTCCATTAGGAAAAAGCCCCTGGAAGGTCCCATCTCCTAGAAGACCCCTTTATTGATTTGGAACATGCAAGCACAAAGGAGATGCCCATGTACAACCACAGGACGCTTGACAGATTCCTGCCATTTTTACTGATGAAATGCCAAGCCTCGTGTTTAAATAATCCACTGAAAAATAAGCCCAGCCATGTGCCTGCCGGGGCTTTACCTGCAGGCGAGGGTTGATGGTGAAGCTCCCCGCAGTCGGGTTCATGCACGACACATACTGCACATTCGTGATCTCCTTCAGCGACAGCTTGGTCCTGTCATACCTTTGGGTGAAGCAAAAGCAGTGACCTGGTGACCACGATCTGCGAGCAACAGCCACCACTTCTCCTTTCGCGTATGTCCGTGGGCTGCCAACGTCCACTTGTCTTCAGGGGGGTCAAAGTCCAACCTGACTTTGAATGTTTCCAGGGATGGGGCACCTATCGCCTTCCTGGGCAACCTGTGCCAGTGTTCCACCACCCTCATTGTAGAAAGTGTCTTCCTTAGATCTAGTCTAAACCTACCCTCTTTTAGTTTAAAACCATTACCACTTGCCCTACCAAATCACAGGAGTGCCTCTAGTTTGAACGACACTGGGACAGGGGCAAGCACGCTGCCGGCTTGCTGAGGATGGGGGGTTCTGCTGATGGAGCCAGGGGTGCAGCCCCAGAAGCAGCCCCACCAGGTTACTCCTGGGGCTGGGGCAGCCCAAGGGTAACAGAGAGCTTTGCTCATCTCTCTTCTCAGCCTCGCCGGAGCAAGCTGCAGCCCCACTCAGCTGTGAGAGGCAGCACTGAAGTTCCAGCACCTTGGTAGGTGCTGCTGAGAGTGTGGACAGAAAGCCTGGACATGCCCAGGAGGAGACAGAGGACACACGGCATCCCTCCTGCCTCCAATGCTGCCACAGAAACAGCAGAGCCCATCCTTCCCAACAGCCACAGCCCAAAATTTCCACCTCCACTCCATCGCCTGAATACTTGGGAAACTTTGGGCCAAGCTCAGGCACGCACAGAGCTGAGGGGGCTGGAAATTGCTACGAGTCCCTGTGCTGTATTCCTTGTGGGGGAGAGCTGCAAATATTCCTGTCCCATGCAGCACTGCTGGCTACGGTGTGCAATGCACCGTTCTCCTTCCCAAACACCACGG